>NC_030430.2:2495000-2600000 GCF_001660625.3 Ictalurus punctatus | reverse complement strand
CTACACCGTCTCATTACGGAGAAGACTGGACACTGCTAATCTCTATGAAGTTCAGACTGACTATATCTGCAAAAAAAAAAAAAAAAGAAAAGTTACATGCAGTTTAAATGTGAACAACAGATTACTAAAACTGCTGAAGTAGACCTTCCCAAATCTATAGACCGGATCCATCAGCAGTTTTTTTTGTTTTGTTTTCTCTTTCAGAGCGCGAGTTCCACTTTTTGACTACAAATTTGCTGAACTTGGTGTAAGTCAATGAATACTCGCATATTAGCTTAGTTTAAACAAATACTAATATCTTTTAGCAATGCTTTTGTTCTATGCACACACACACACACACACCCTCCCCTCCCCCTCCCCCTCCCCCTCCAGAGTGACTGTGCCTGTATGGGTCTGAAAGGTTATACAGAAAAATTCCTATTTAACTCAACTTCCCTTGCCAGTCACCCAGGCAGTCAGTCAACCCCAGGATGTAGTGCGCACACATGTGAGGGTTACAGTTCAACAAAATATTCTCCAGCAAACTATTTCTGCTATTTATTTTTCTTAAATAATGCCAAAAAAACTCAATTATTGGCACCCTTACAACTAATATTTAGTAAAGCCTCCCTTGGTGAGAACAATTCTGACCGTCTTGCTATAGACACTTGAAGACAGATCCTAAACCAGTCTTTGAAGCTCCTTTATTTAAAAAAAAAAAAAAATATATATATATATATATATATATATATATATATATATATATATATATATATATATATATATATATATATATATTAGATTTCCTTTCCAAAACTTTGATGTTGTGTTCCTCTAACTCAATGATCACCAACCCTGAAGACTTTAGCGCCAACCATAATCGTGCCCACCTGACCATCTAATCGTCGCCTTAAGAAGTCCTTAGTCAACTAAAACAGCTGTGTTTGATGTTGGTTGGAGATGGAACCTGCAGGAAAGTAGATCTCAAGGAACAGGGTTGGTGAGCACTGCTCGCCTTCATCAGGAATATTGTTAAGAATGTAAAAATGCTTTCATTTGTTTAACACTTCATTCCCGGCATGATTCCGCTTGTGTAATTGTGTAGCGTTGATGTGTTTCTTATTATTCTAAAACAGAAGTAGACTAAAATAGTCCTAATAAATAAATAAATAAAAATATATTAAGAACCCTAATTAAGAGCAGGTGTGTCCAAAATTCAACGAACATCCATCCATCCATCCATCTTCCATACCACTTATCCTACACAGGGTCGCAGGCAGCCTGGAGCCTACCCCCGGGGAACTCGGGGCACAAGGTAGGGGACACCATGGACGGGGTGCCAACTCATCGCAGGGCACAATCTCTCACACCCATTCAGTCCTTTAAGGTGCCAATAATTCTGGAGTTAACTCTATAGTTTAAAGATTCATTAGAGTTATCAAGTGAAATGTCTCTACCTCTACACTACACATCTGTCTGCTTTCACTCACCATCCTTTACTATAAAGGCCAGGATTTATTCTCAGCTGCTTAGAAATGTAATAAGCTGATAAAGTTATTAAAGAAATCAGAATGTTATTTTTAAACACATTTTCGCTTCTGTCCTACCTTTAATCTGTGTGTCATAGTCAGCGATTCCAGCTCTTCTCAGTTTGACATTGTAGGACGACATCGTAGCTCCTACTACATGGAACTCTGCTTTGAACACAAAATGGCGAAATAACATCAGAAAACAGACGCATGTCGACGCGCATGCAGTCTGTCTGATCAGAGGTGACCACTGTTATGGCCTTGTGGTTGTTGTACATACTGGACTCCATCCAGTTCCAGCCGGCAGAACCATCCAATAGGCATTCAGACACGGGCTTGCAATGAAAATGATCCACACTGTCGGTATAAATGATCACACGGAAGATAACAGCCAACTCTATACGTGATCTTTCATTCAAAGCAACCCCCTGTATGCAACGCATGCCCCCAGATACACTGTACTGTTAAAAAAAAAACCCAAAAAAAGAAAAAAATTTTTTTTAAAAAAACCCTGGCACAGTTCACAGGAACTAAATATAGCATGTGCAAAAGTAGCAATGAGCTTACGTTTGTGAGGGGGTGTAATTGCAACACAATGGAGGTTATATTCATGTTCAACACAGATAACCAGAGAAACAACACCTGTGACGGTGACGGCTATACATCGGTTTATATAATACAATCGAACATATTAAACACTACTATATGATGCTGTAAAGATCAATTCAATCAGAATTACTTCTTGCGATGGGGAGAATAAGGTCACACGGTGTAATCTTATACACTAACTGCCTAAATGAATGTGTTCCATAAAGCTTTTACTCATACTATTTATATACTGTATGAGTGAAAGTGAAAAATCACTAATAGTGTGTCTAAAAATGCCAGAAAAGAGCCCAGTCATGTCAGGTATACAGTATCGGCGTGGATAGTATAGTGCGTATGTGTATGTGCTTCACTCTAGCGTGAACCGTGGTGACCGTGCATGCCGGGGTTAAACTGCAAAATTGTTCACTTGCGTTCGACGAGGTGACTGGTGCACCAGGCATCAGAAAAAGGGAAGAAAGTGTGTTAGCTTCCTGTGTTAGGAGCAACAAAAACTTACTCTCACCATGAGTCACCCCTCCCCTCTCTCTCTCTCTCTCTCTCTCTCTCTCTTTCTCACTCTCTATCTGTCCCTCTTTCTTTCTGTGAGCTATCATAGAAAAAAAAAAAAAGCTTCCTCTTTTCCCATAATTGAAATGAGCGAACTAAAATATAACCCATTCATATTGTATCACTGATGGCTGTTGATTATCAAGTGGGTGGAATATCTTCTTCTTCAAGCGCTCATTCCATTTCAGAATTCATTTCGTGCACCAAAGGGTCAGTGTTCATTTGAATTTGTCCAGACATATAGTTCTTTTCTGGATTAATCATGATTATAAAACCAAAAACGAAACCCTGCTGATTAACGATCCGGCTCATGCATCTAATACTAACATTAGTATGGTGAAGTGTGTGTTACACGAGCTCTTAAAAATGCCAATCTGTACGTACCCCATGCCATTACTGTACACGTACAGAAAACTCACACACTTGTTTTCTAGCACAGATGTTAAGTTGAAGACTTACCCAAGGCAAATTCTCTCCACCTCTCACATTGGCCTCCAGTGAAACCTTCAGAGACGTAACAAGTTGTGCTGTCAACCTTGCATTAATATGTAGCCTTGTAGACCAAACACACTGGGGATCTCTCACGCTCACACATGCGCCATCAGCAGAGCTGGTGCCCTGGCTTAAACTCACTCACGGACTGAGAAGAGAGAGAACAGTTTTTGAGTTCCTCCTCTGCTCTTGTTTCTGCCTACTCATTTTCACACACACACACACACTCTCTCTCTCTCTCTCTCTCTCTCTCTCGTGTCTCGAGTGTTCTTCAAGTCTAAGACTTTACACTTTTGGCAACTTTAGCACCCCCTACTTCTCCACTGTACTCAGGTTTAATCCTTGTTTGCTTCACCGAAGCGTGTTATGACTTGTCATTGACAGTGCTGTAGGGAAACAGCGAATGCCAGTTAAAATGTTAAATTGCCTGGAATTTTTATTTCCAACAATTCAACAGGGTTGAACCCAAGAGCAGCTACTACTAAGGACTTGCTCAGTGCTGCTAATGAAAGTTAAAAAGAGTTGCAATTGCATTGTATAATTCTCATGTGTTGTACACCGAGAGTGATTTTATATACAGTGTATTCGCATTCAATAGACTTCTCAAAGCAGTTCAATCCTGAGCTCTGGCTCGGGTCTGTGTGGAGTTGCATGTTCTTGCTGGTTCGGCATGGTTTTCCTCCAACCTCCCAAAAACATGCCAGTAATCAGTTGGCTACTATGATTGATCCCTAGCTGTGGATGTGTGAGGACTGGCATCCCATTCAGGGTGATTCCTGCCAGCTCACACCCAGACTGAAAAACGGCTTCTGAAGATGAATGATTTACATCCACTCACCACACACTTGATTCGTTCGGCAATTGTTCAAGCCGTTAATCAGGTATCAGCAGAGCAACGAATGCAGATACAGGTTGTTGGTGCCAGATATGCTCCAGGAATAGAGTTAATACAGAATGGTGCGACATCCAGTGAGCATGTTGTCGATGAGCGAGATCACAAGGGAAGCCGATATAACTGATATTTCATAATGGAGCGTTTTGGAAGTTGATTAGGGGGGGAAATTCTCCACACATAATCCATATGTATAGTAGCACTTTGCATGTCTGGGACATTTTATTTCTCTGGAAACTTCATGTCCTAGGCTTATCTTTCACCACATCCACGAACGACCTCATCTGATATCTGATATTGTCAGTGGAAAGGGTTTTTAAAATCTGCTGGGTTGAGAACAGTCCACCAACTATTGGTGGGAAAAAATGATCTATGGGATTTACAGGATCTCTACGTGGTGCACCAATAAGGTGGGTGTGTCTAATAAAGTGGCCAGTAAGTGGACGCGGTGTACAAAACAACACCGCCATTTCAGTGTCACTGACTATGTTCTAACAGTAGATTATCACCCATTTAATATCATGGTAGTCAGATGTTGGATCATTTCCACTGACGGATGGGATAGAGGGCGCCGACAATCCGGGCGTAACAGTGATCAACAAAATGCTCCATAAAAGAAAAAATTGTTTTGTAAATTAAAAAAAAATAGAAATATTACATTTACGTAAGTGTTCTTTGCTATTAAGCTGAAAAGTGAGTTGAGGTCAATCTATTGATCATTTTTCAGACGTTTTTACAATCTGGTTAAAGGTCACCTGTGATAACTTTAGGTGATCGGACAGGATTTGGAAAGACACACTGACAGAGTAAAACATTATCTCAGTAGAGTGATCGGATAGAAGCCGCTCATCAGTAAAAATCACATGATGGCTTGCATAGTGTTTGGAAACTTGAGAAATCAGATACTATGCTCTAAAAAAAAAATGACGTCACCTGCCAAATTCCATCCTTACAGTGAAGCATGGGGGTGGTAGCCTCGTGTTTTGGGGACGCTTTTAAGCTACAGGGATTGAGAAAACCTTGTGACGGGACGTAATTCCATAAAGTGTATTGAAAACCTATCTACAGTATTTTTACAGATTAAGGAGAAACGAAAGAGGAACAGATGAGTAATGTAATGTAGGAAAACGAGGAAAAAGTGAAGGCGTCGGAATACTTTCAAAACCCATGGTATAAATACGTACAAGTATACGTGAATACAAATCATGCACTATTACGTTATAGTTATCGGTTGATCCAGAATTCTACTTGCTGGTGCTGAGCATTGTGGGAAATACTTTTTAGGAACCTTTAAGCTAATAATCTGATATTCTGTAGCCTATGGCCAGGGGTCCACCGCACTTTGATTATATTAGAAATTCACTATTTTGGGGGTGGGGGTGAATTGTTTGAGAGGCACCCGATCATGTCTACACAGCCAGAGAGAAAACAACGCTGCTGCAGTGTCAAAACTGCGACAAGTGTGAAAAGAACAGGAAACATCAATGCACGAGCTAAAGAAAGCAAGCATCTGAAAGATTCAAACGAATAAAATGGAAAAAAAAGGAATAGAAATTGTGTAACTAGATTAATAAATAAATAAATCCAAAAACTAACTACATTTGAAGAATTATGACGATATAAAATATAATCATGACAAATGCAACTGTGTTTTGGCTAATCAAAAAAATAAAATAAAAAAATAGTCAGACTGTTTATCAGACACAACCATCAACCTTCCTGAGAATACAGTAACATAATGGCAAGTGTTGATCTACTCTAAGCAGACTCCATTCCACAAACATCTCAACAAAGCATCGTTACAGACTTATTGCTTGCTTTAATTACTTGCACTGTTAACTTTTTTATTTTGTGAGTAAATGCCAAAGATTAGCCATGCCAACTTTTTGTGCCGATGACGAGCTGGTTATGTGTGAAAAATGAACCACCCCCTCGCAACCCACGAGCAAAAAAGCTAAAAACACATTAACAATTCATATTGGTTTTCATAATCGAAGTGTTTATGTGAATCTTTAGACAAATTACAGCACCTTTCATTTAAAAAAAAAAAAAAAAAGATCAGAAATTCACAATGAAATGCAGTAGTAAATATAAAAACTAATGAATAAAGGTCACCCCAGGATTAGCATCCAACAGCATGGTAAACATGTTTATATAGATACAGAGCCCTCTACTAATATTGGCACCCTTGGTAAATATGAGCAAAGAAGGCTGTGAAGAATTCGCCGTATTGTTTATTGATCTCTTTTGTAAAAAAAAAAATCACAAAAATATTCTGCTCTCATGGATATCAAGCAATCGCAAACGAGAAAGTAGAGGATCTTTTTTCTTGAAACCCTTCCAAACAACTTGTGGTGATGTCGGTGACTTCAGATTGTAGTTTTGGAGAATTTCTGACCTCAATACACAACTAACTTCTGCAATTCTAGAGCTGTGATCCTTGCAGATTTTTCGTCCACTCGAACCGTCCTCTTCACAGTGTGTTGAGACGATATAGACACACGTCCAATTCCAGCTTGATTCATAACATTTTGAGTTGACTGGAACGTCTTAATTATTGCCCTGATGGTGGAAATGGGCGTTTTCAATACTTGTGCTATTTTCTTATAGCCACGCCCCATTGTGTGAAGCTCAACAACCTTTTGCCGCACATCACAGCTATATTCCTTGCTCTTACCCACGGTTATGAATGACTAAGGGAATTTGGCCTATGTGTTACCTCATATTTATACCCCTATGAAACAGGAAGTCATGGTTGAACAATTTCCTGTTCCTAGTCACCTAGGTGTACTAAAAAATTTTTAAAGTATCAATGGGAATATACTTCAAATATATTTTTCTCATATGAATTCATAGGGGTGCCAATAATTGTTGCACACCTATATTTAACAAAGATTTTTCTTTTTTTTTTTTAGTTAAACCTGTGTTGTATTTGCAATTGCTCGATATCCATGAAAGCAGAGAATTTTGTGAACAAAAGATCAAAAGGTTAAACAATTAAGACCATTTTTAAGCCACCTTTGCCCGTATTTACCAAGGGTGCCAATAATAACGGATTGCACTGTGACAGTATATAGTGCACACAGACGTGTCAGGCTTTACCTCAATAGCAAAGTGCCGTATAAAATGAATCAAGTTTTTTTTTTTTTTTTTTTTTTAAATGTTGATTCCATTCCACATCATTAGTGCCTCATGTCTTCGGTGCCTGAAAGTAGAACAGCTTCCGGAGAAAGTTGAAAGATCCAGGCATCTGTTTGTACAGGCCCTTGGCAGATATCTGAGAGACCTCATGGTTCAACTGCACAAAGAGGAGAGACAGCGAGAGAAAGAGTGAGAAGACATTATATAAAACGAATCTTCTCCTGAGTCATTTGAATACTCAAGTATTCAATCGCTCTGCTCTTAGTCATTTCTCTATTTAATATTCGGAAGCTTCGTCTTTACCGGCTTACTTCCTATATACAGTAATTGCACCGTGTAAATAAATAACCGTTTCTCCACCTCAAGTAGTGCACTACGTGTGCATGTTCAAACTGCAAGCCATTTGGGATTCACCCAAATACAGACGACTTCCGGGAAGGCTGTCCTGTGACCCAAATCATGTGCTACTTTATAACCACCACTGTTCAAAAACAACTGCATACAGGAGTCGGTTGATACGAATCCCTGAATCATAATCAGTCCGAAAAAAAGAAAAGAAAAGAAAAGATGTTAAATAAAATAGTGTACTATTGCTAAAAAGAAAAAAACAAGCTGTTGACAGGCAGAACGGAGAACCGAAAGGTATAATGTTGATGGTTGTGATGGGTAAGGTTAACCTTACCTTATTTTTACATACAATAACATACAATATTTTACATACAGTTACTGTCCACTTTATCAGGAACACCTGTACATTTACGCAGGTATCGTTGATCGTAATCGGCCAATCACGTGGCAGCAGCATAATGCATAAAGTCAGGCAAGTCAAGAGCAGTTAATGTTCACAGCAAACATCAGAATGGGGGGGGGGGGGGGGGGGGGATTTGATTTCTCTGATTTTAACCGTGGCATGGTTGTCAGCACCAGATGGACTGGTTGAGTATTTCAGAAACTGCTGATGTCCTGTGATTTTCACACACAGCAGTTTCTAGAATTCACAGTGTGGTGCGAACAACAATACGCATCCTGTGTGCTGAGGGTCTGCAGGCTGAAACACTCATCGTTGATGAGAGAGACCACAGGACAATGACCAGATTGGTTTGAGCTGACAGGAAGTCTATAGTAACTCAGATAAGCACGCTTTATAATTCACAACACATCAAACCTCAAGGTGAATGGTCTACAACAGCAGAAGACCACACTGGGTCTGACTGCTATCAGCCAAGTACAGGAATCCGAGGTCATCATCCGCACAGACTCTGGACAGATGAAGACTGGAAAAAGATCAAGGGATATATATATTTGTTAATCTTCATCTGTTTATTTTTGAATGAGTCTGTGCCCATAATAGCCTCAGATTCCTGTTCTTGGCTGTCAGGAGTGGAACCCAGTGTGGTCTTCTGCTGTTGTTGCTGATCTCCCTCGAAGTTCGATGTTTTGTGCACGCTGAGATGCTTTTCTGCTCACCACGGTTGTAAAGAGTGATTATTTGAGTTACTAAATCCTTCCTGGCAACTCGAACCAATCTGACCATTTCTTCTGACCTCTCTTATCAGCAAGGCGTTTCCCCCGACAGGACTGTCGCTCATACAATGGTTTTATTTTTTATTTTTCCCACCTTTCTGTGTAAACTCTAGAGACTGCTGTGTGTGTGTGTGTGGGGGGGGGGGGGGGGGGGGGGGATCCCAGCAGTTTATGAAATGTTCCAACCAGCCCTTCCGGTACTAACATCCATGCCACGATCAAAGTCACAGAAAATCCCACTTTTTCTTCATTCTGATGTTCGATGTGAAGATTAACTGAAGCTCTCGACCTGCATCTGCATGATTATGTGCATTATGCTGCTGCCACATGATTGGCAGATTGAGCAGGTGCTCAGGTGTTCCTAATAAAGTGCACGCGAAGTGTATTTTCCCGTGCTGTTCGCTACGTTTTCACAGACTCGCACAAGATGCAAGTCATAGAATGAGTTTTTTTTTTTTAATATTCCACCAGTTCATTTCCATTAAACAGGCATTTTGTTTTGTCTGTAATTTTTTTTTTAAAAAAAAGGTCACGTCCACATTTCTTGTGACTTTCTTGTGTATCGCAAAATTCCCTGCTTTATTCGCGCCCTCACCACCCTCATGTACCATGGCCTAAAGACAGCAAATCCCTGTCTGAAATCGCCACCTTACACCGATCGCTCTTGATATCCACGACTGCAAGTTCTCACTTGTACAACATGCAAATTTCCTACAGTTTTAAATAAACAAGGTGAGTCATAGTCATTATCAGTATCAGTATCGATATTACTTATTACTGTACTGTAAAATAAAAACAGTTATATCATCCATCCCTTCCTCGTTTGCACCATCAAAGTATACTATATATATATATATATATATATATATATATATATATATATATATATATATATATAAAGAGTATATAGTTATACTAACGCACAATATTAATACATCATTGTAGCCTACTGGAAACCTTCTAAACTGCAGTAACAAACGTACTTCAAATGGTGGTTAATTCCCAAACGTGGATATTGTTTGTAATTGGGGGGATTCCGTAAAACAAGTACTCTGGTACTTGTTCTTAAACCCGAGCAGATACTAGTGGGTGCAATGCAAACCATTTCTAAAGATTACAAGAACATTTAGGGGAACGTCCAGATTTCAATCTGGTGGACACTATACTTGTTAATATATTATCTGATATGGAAGACAGAAATACCTCATGACAGAAATAACGCAGATCATCTTTCAAAAGAACGAAATTAAGAACCAAAATATACCAGTATTAACATGGTGGCGAGGTCATCAGTGGCAGCGTTCGTCTCAAGAACGCAATCCAGAGTCTCCACATACCACGAGCCTGTGTTTGTGTCCCTCCAGGATACATATCCTAGGGATGGGATTCATTCGGTAACTGTTCAGGAACTTTGGACAATTATTGCACTGAATTTCTCAGCGGATACACAAAACAGACACAAAATCCCTTCCCATGCTTCAGGTTGATCCTGTTTTCAGGTAAAAGCTGGAAGTCATGTGACAGGGAAGTAAAATGTCCTGTTTGATTCATCACAAATATCAACAGGAACCTGAACATTAACAGTAATCTTCTACGTGTTTTTAAAAAAAAAAAAAAAAAAAAAAAAAAAAAAAAAAATATTATAACGGAACAAATCCAGGAAAGCATGTGATTTCGTTTTTAAAATAAATAAATAAATAAAATAGAATTTAGCGTCTTGTGCGTCCTGTAAATATTTTCCTGCCTTGTGTTTTTACAAATAAGGGGGACACTTTGGCAGTAGCTCTTAAGACATAAAAAGACACACAGACACACCTGGAAAGGTTGAGTAGGACACTAGGATGTCGCTGGGTGTGGGGAGGCTGGCCCGAGCGTCTGGCTCATCAGATAAGCTAAGTGAATCACTGCTGGAGGATGTGGGGATGGCGTCCGCCTGCTCGTCAAGCCTTACTGCTGTGTGCTGTACCTCTTCCGGTGAGACCTCAAAGCCTGTGTCTTTCTCACCTGCCACACACACCATACACACACAGGTGAGAACACTGATCAGTGGATCACTGTGAACCAGAGACTCCTGTAGACTCTTCAATCAAAAGAAGGAACAATATATACAGTCAGGTGCATAAATATTTGGACACTGACAAAGTTATGGTAGATGTCCACCAGAGTAAGCTGGAGTTGAAATTAAATGATGAATAAGACCCCCAAGGGCAGACTTTATTTATTTATTTATTTATTGAGGGTATTGACATCTAAATCAGGTAAACAGTGTAGTAAAGTGCAGCACTTTTTATATGTGGCCACTACTTTTTAGGGAACACTTTTTACTGCTCGGCTGTTTGACCACCAGGTATGTGTCACTCCATCGTGATTTCACTTTACAATCAGATAAAAAGGCCTAGAGTTGATTTCAAGTATGGTTGACTTGATGAGAGTTAACTCTCACTATGAAGTCCAGTGAGCTGTGACTGCCAGTGAAGCAAACCATCATTAGGCTGTAAAATCTAAACAAACCCATCAAAGAAGTAGCAAAAACATTAAGTGTGGCCACAAATCAACTAACTGGTACGTTCTTAAAAAAAAAGAATGCACTGGGGAGCTCAGGAACACCAAAACGCCCAGAAGACCACAGAAAACAACTGTTGTGGATGACAGAATTGTTATTTCCTTGGTGCGGAAAATCCCTTTCTACGACAGTTAGCCAGATCGAGAACGGCGTCTTGGAGGTAGGCGTACCTGTGTCGACGTCAACGATCAAAAGAAGCGTGCACCAAATTAAATACAGAGGGCTTACTAACAGATGTGTACTAACGGGTGGCGCTTCAGACTGCAGACATCCAAAAGCAACCCAAGACTTCTGAACGCAAAACGCGGGATGTTCTGCAATGGCCAAGTCAATTACGCGATTGAATCCAAAGCAGCGTGCATTTCACTTGCTGAAGGCAAATACTGAAGGCTAAAAAAGAACAAGCAGGAACTGAAAACAGCTGCAGTAGATAAGAAAGCCAGTGTCAGGTTACGTGTGAGTTCTAGACGTCATACGCTCGCTGACTACAAGGGATTTGAAAGCAAGAATTCAAAATGACAATTTAATTTAGATTTACGTGAGACCGTCCAATTATTTTTGGTTAATGTGTCAGTTGCGTTCGGATGGAAATACCCTCATAAGCGGACAAATCTGCCCTTTGTTTTTACTATACAAAACATTCTGATTTTGTTTACGTCGATTCCCCAAATCAACATTTTCCCCCAATTTTTCCACCGAGTTTGTGAAATGGTGCCACTTCAACCCGGTAAACTGAACGTATCCATAGCAACACTGTCGAAACTTAGTGATGTCTAATATCAACTGTGCAGCTTGATAAAGCCAAATGCTTATTGGTTGTACAAGCTATACTCGTGAAGAAATGAAGACGGGAGTAATGTCACAATGGTGTTCTTGATTTCCTAGAAATGAGTGGTTTTTGTTTGCAACAAACTTCCTTTCCTTGGAGAGGAGCACTCATTTCATAACCATACTGCAACAGTACAGCAGGACTTCTGTTCTTACCTCCTCCACATGCCTGAATGAAGAAGAGTTTGGGCTTGCCCTGCAGAGATGGACAGTTCTGCCCAGTGAGGTAGTTAGTGATGATCTGTACTGGGACAGAGGGACCATCCACACCATGGACTGCTCCAGGGAAGCGATTGTGACTGGCCTGAACATGGAAATAGAAAGGTAATGCAATAAGAAAGTTTGCACACTTGAACTCAAATACTTGAACACGAACCAGGATCGAATCTAGGCTTGTTCAGTGGTATTAGCATCACAGTTTTTTTTTTTTTTTACACAGACAAATTCCTTTTGAGTATAAGTATCGTGCGAAACTGCTCAAAATAAAAGATACATCCGATTATTTTTCTTATTAACGTTTATATAATTGCCGTATTTTTATTTCATTTGTAATTTTTGTAATTGTATTCGGTTGTTTTGAGGTGAAGCCTCGCTCCGTTCTGATGGCCTACACGGAAATAAATAATACTTGTAGACATTTGTGCTTTTACAATGTTATTCAGAGGAATCCGTTAGTTCCTTTCCTGGAAGCAGACTGCTTACACACAAGGTGCAGTACACAGCAGCGTTCACTTAAGACAAACCGAAACGACTGTTTTCTAGTGAAACAGAGAGTCATTCAGCGGACCGGATTCAAAAACAGCTCATGAATGACAAAATATATCGATATATTTGTGATGCAGGTGGACTTGGGTCTGGAAAAAAAAAAGGACTTAGGTGGGGGTGGAAATGCTCTAATTGTCGTTAATGCTGTAGGATTTAATCCGGCCCACCAAAGAATTTTTTTTAAACTGAGCTAGTGGACTGTAATTGGATTGAAAGATTTGAGAGAGAGAAAAAGAGCTAGTATCTGTTATTCCACTAGGGGGCAAGATAGAGCAATAAACATTATTTCATTAGAAATTTGAATTTTTTTTTTTTTTTTTTTTTTTTTAGATAGATAGATAGATAGATAGATAGATAGATGGATGGGCAGATAGATAGATGGATAGATAGATAGATGGATGGGCAGATAGATAGATGGATAGATAGATAGATGGATGGATGGATGGATAGATCGATAGATGGATGGATGGATGGATAGATCAATAGATAGATGGATAGATAGATAGACAGACAGATAGATGGATAGATGGATAGATAGATTGAGATTGTTCGCATAAATATTACGGACTATTTTGTGTAGACTCATGACATACTATATCTACATAAATAAAGCACATAATAAGGCTGTACCTGAATTATATCAATAACTTCAATTTTCCCATCCTTACCTCAGTGCCATGTGACAAGATGACCACCACACAGCAGTCATACTCAGAATGATCCATTTTAGCTAGCACGGACAGCTCATGTCTTATGTGCTAGTGAGAAGAAACAGAGGCCTGTCATATAATATTGTAGAAATAAGCGCTTTACCTCACAGATAGTTTTCTCTTGGCTGTAGTGACTAATGCACAATCACGTACCTTACATTTTAGGTTCCGCTTAACAATAACATGAAAGTTCAGAGATCTGAATCGTCTCTCCAGCTTTTCACTGTCAATGTCGGACCCCGTGCGGTTCTTCAGCTCTGTGCCAGCGTCAAATTCCACGTTGTTGATGATCAGACAGACTCCGCATGGACTGGCGTCCATCTTATAGCTCTGAATGCACGAAAAGATAGAAAAGTATTAAACAGATGGATACACAGAAAGATATACATTCTTATGGAGAGATATATAGACAGATAGAAAGAGTGATAGACAGATGGGCATAGAGAGAAAAAAGAGGGTTAGAGATAGAGGGGTAGAGATAAAGAGATAGAAATAAATACATACAGAGACAGAGAAACATAAAGAGCGAGAGGAAGACAGAGGTAAAGAGAGATAGACAGACAGAGAGATAGGCAAACACTGATAGAGAGAGGTAAAGAGAGATAGATAGAAAGCTAGACAGACAGACAGGCAAACATATCGATAGAGAGAGGTAAAGAGAGAGAGTGATAGACAGATAGACAGACACAGACAGACAGACAGAGAGAAATGCAAACATATTGATAGGGAGAGGTAAAGAGAATGAGAGACAGATACATAGACAGACAGACAAACAGAGAGAGAGGCAAATATATTTATAGAGAGAGGTAAAGAGAGATAGATAGACAGACAGACAGACAGAGAGAGACGCAAATATGTTGATAGAGGTAAAGAGAGATAGATAGATAGATAGATAGATAGATAGACAGACAGACAGATAAACATTGATAGAGAGAGGTAAAGAGAGATAGAGAGATAGATAGATAGAGAGATAGATAGATAGAGAGATAGATAGATGATAGATAGATAGATAGATAGACAGACAGATAGATAGATGATAGATAGACAGACAGATAGATAGATAGATAAACATTGATAGAGAGAGGTAAAGAGAGATAGATAGATAGATAGATGATAGATAGACAGATGATAGATAGATAGACAGACAGATAAACATTGATAGAGAGGTAAAGAGAGATAGATAGATAGATAGATGATAGATAGAGAGATAGATGATAGATAGAGAGATAGATAGATAGATAGACAGACAGATAGATAGATGATAGATAGATAAACATTGATAGAGAGAGGTAAAGAGAGATAGATAGATAGATAGATAGATAGATGATAGATAGATAGACAGACAGATAGACAGACAGAAATAAACATTGATAGAGCGAGGTAAAGAGAGACAGACAGACAGACAGACAGTAAGGGCAGCAGTTTTTGATTGTCATGTTATTACCTGTATGCTATCACTCCTGGGCCTAGGTGTTCTAGGGATTTCAGTTTCATCCTTGGGAGCTGTGGAGATCGCAGATATTCTGCTCAACAACACCAAACAACATGAGGGATGAGATGTGCATGGCATCTTGTGTTTACTTACATCCTATCGGCAGTGTTGTTGGTTTCAGAGGAAGCAGTTTCTCAGGAGCATCAGCTCTTCCTGGCTTTTTAGGATTCCTTGCTGAATTGTGAGACAAGACTCATGACATAAGGCACTTGGTATGCAAATATGTGAGTACTGTGGATGTGTTGTAATACTTTCCACTGTGGAGAATCGTCTTTCCATGAAGCGTACTTACGGACAGGGAGGGGGATTACAGCAGGCTGCACAGGGAGAGGAACAGGTACAGAAACAGGAGCAGAGTCTCCACTCTCCAGCAGTTCAGCCAGAGTGTGTTGCCCAGTCTCTCGAAGGCACTCCAGGAAGGCTGGGAAAGCCCGATTTCCTCGTGTCTCTAGGTCACTCACCAGCTGCCTGGCTTGACTTCGCCTGGTCCCAGAGCTCTGGTGAAATAATAATAATAATAAAAAAATTTAATCACATCAACTTTTTTTTAATTCAAGACAGTACACTAAATCTGTGCATACACTTCTGAGCTCCTATATGTAGCCCAGGTATGATGCTCAGGTGCTTGGCTCCTCCCCCCTTTTAAACCTTTTGTTTAATGGAAGGATACGTATGTTTCCATGGTGCTATGATTGAGCGGAGGACGTCTCGATATGTTAAAAAGGTGTGTACTACGACGCTCCTCCGGAGTACACACTTTACACTACTGCATAGTTGTTATATACTCTTGAATATAGTTCGTGCCTACTCATAACCGCTCCAGCCTGAACCGAAACGCTCACTTTTTTTTCTTATTAGGGATGCTGAGCAGACTGTTTCTTCTGCAACGATGCAGCAATGGTGCTTACGCTGTCCCCATTAAGGAACCAGTTGGGAAAAGGTCAATAATTCACAAGTTTTTAGTTACAGTAAGATTTATCATACACACACACACGTGTACATACAGTGGGGGAAATAAGTATCGGACATTTTTTTCAGTAAATCTATTTCCAATGAGGCTATTCACATGAAATGTTCAGTATTTCAGTATATCGGATCTGTGCATTGGGTCTTAAAGTGACAGCAGTCTAATAATCCTGCTGCTGTCTGTGTCATTAATGTTCATCAAACTACAAATGACAAAGAGAAAAAAAATCACTCACTCACTCATTTAACTGAATAACTTTTTCGGTTTAATAAAAATCACTGTATCTGTCAAACAGTGAAGTCTATTTTATTGGACTTTTAATTGCTTTATTCGATTTCCATAATATTTCTCGCGTGAATACTACTGATGGACCTATCATTATCGTCAAATAAGATCGCAGTCGTATCGCCCCCTAAACATTAGCATCTGCTGATTCCAGTCTTGAAGTTCAAGTACAATGTGAAATGTAATAAATATCATAAACCCTGCTGATAGGGATGTTTTTATTCATTTTAGGAATTAAAATGAAAAAAGAAAATGTTACAAGAACAGAGCTGTGTTCAGAAATGAGTTCGTTGTGATTCACAGACAGATTAAAAGCAGTAATAAAGCATGAAGCTTGTTATGACCTGCTGCTAAATGTAACGCTACTCTCTCTCTCTCTGACTATATAACTGTGAGGGAGACGCATCACATCACTGAAATGTAACTCTACTCTCTCTCTCTCTCTCTCTCTGACTATATAACTGTGAGGGAGACGCATCACATCACTGAAATGTAACTCTACTCTCTCTCTCTCTCTCTCTCTCTCTCTCTCTCTCTCTCTGACTATATAACTGTGAGGGAGACGCATCACATCACTGAAATGTAACTCTACTCTCTCTCTCTCTCTCTCTGACTATATAACTGTGAGGGAGACGCATCACATCACTGAAATGTAACTCTACTCTCTCTCACTCTCTCTCTCTCTGTCTCTGACTATATAACTGTGAGGGAGACACATCACATCACTGAAATGTAACTCTACTCTCTCTCTCTCTCTCTCTCTCTCTGACTATATAACTGTGAGGGAGACGCATCACATCACTGAAATGTAACTCTACTCTCTCTCTCTCTCTCTCTGACTATATAACTGTGAGGGAGACGCATCACATCACTGAAATGTAACTCTACTCTCTCTCACTCTCTCTCTCTCTCTGTCTCTGACTATATAACTGTGAGGGAGACACATCACATCACTGAAATGTAACTCTACTCTCTCTCTCTCTCTCTCTCTCTCTGACTATATAACTGTGAGGGAGACACATCACATCACTGAAATGTAACTCTACTCTCTCTCTCTCTCTCTCTCTCTCTGACTATATAACTGTGAGGGAGACACATCACATCACTGAAATGTAACTCTACTCTCTCTCTCTCTCTCTGACTATATAACTGTGAGGGAGACGCATCACATCACTGAAATGTAACTCTACTCTCTCTCTCTCTCTCTCTGACTATATAACTGTGAGGGAGACGCATCACATCACTGAAATGTAACTCTACTCTCTCTCACTCTCTCTCTCTCTCTGTCTCTGACTATATAACTGTGAGGGAGACACATCACATCACTGAAATGTAACTCTACTCTCTCTCTCTCTCTCTCTCTCTCTGACTATATAACTGTGAGGGAGACACATCACATCACTGAAATGTAACTCTACTCTCTCTCTCTCTCTCTCTCTCTCTCTGACTATATAACTGTGAGGGAGACACATCACATCACTGAAATGTAACTCTACTCTCTCTCTCTCTCTCTGACTATATAACTGTGAGGGAGACGCATCACATCACTGAAATGTAACTCTACTCTCTCTCTCTCTCTCTCTGACTATATAACTGTGAGGGAGACGCATCACATCACTGAAATGTAACTCTACTCTCTCTCACTCTCTCTCTCTCTGTCTCTGACTATATAACTGTGAGGGAGACGCATCACATCACTGAAATGTAACTCTACTCTCTCTCTCTCTCTCTCTGACTATATAACTGTGAGGGAGACACATCACATCACTGAAATGTAACTCTACTCTCTCTCTCTGTCTCTGACTATATAACTGTGAGGGAGACGCATCACATCACTGAAATGTAACTCTACTCTCTCTCTCTCTCTCTGACTATATAACTGTGAGGGAGACGCATCACATCACTGAAATGTAACTCTACTCTCTCTCTCTCACTCTCTCTCTCTCTGACTATATAACTGTGATGGAGACACATCACATTACTGAAATGTAACTCGAACTGGAGACAATATAGTGTAATACAATAACAAAACAGCTTCACTTGTATTTTCATGCACTTATAATAAAAATTCAACATCTACCTCTTTATCGCTTCCCCCCCCCCCCCCCCCCCTTTGAAACCATTTTTTGATAGGAAACTAGTTGAGGTGCTGATGAAGTGAAATAAAAATATGAAATGGCAATGGAAAGATAATAATAGTGGTATTTTACATTACATTTACGTTTCCATTGGTTTGTGACGGTGAAAATATTCATTTAACATCTCAGTGCTGAGTTCACAATTGCAATTTCGAATCATTTTTCAATTGAATTACTTTCTGGAGTCGACTCAGACTCGGCTATTAAGGACTCGGACTTGAGTCCGACTCGGCTCCTTTGGGACTCGGACTCGATTGGTTAAGGACTTGGTCTCCACTCGAACTCGACAAAGTTGGACTCGGACCCAAAACTAAAGAGTACTTGGGAAAACCTCCACTAGTTCCTAAAGAAACCGCCTTGGCGTATATAAGCAAGTTTTCGCCATTGAGGTTACATGTTTGTGTACACACAAATGTGAAAACACACCTCCTCACGTCCTCGTACCTTTATCTCATCTATCATATCGCCAGTAAAGATGCCCCTTGACAAAAGCCCATCGTAGACATCCGAAGGGTCTAAACTCTCCACAAGGTCTCTTCTTTTCTGCCGAAGAATCTCTCTATGCCTGTGATCCATTCTGTAAAGCAGAACACACCATAACGATCAGATCACACGACTGTATAAGAGTCATTTAAAGTTAGAATAGCTACAATATTAACGTTACCTAGACAGTTTTACTATTCATAGGACAATATAACAAACATGTATAGTTTAATGTTAGAAAATACATAAAAAGACGAGGTGTCGCTAAGGCATCTCACTTCCTTGTTTACATCATGCATCCTGCGCAACCCTTGACGTCACTCCTGGACATGTTTGTGCAACACAAACTGCGTTGAAGAAACGCAGACTGGGCGGCTGTGTGCGCAGATCTGCTGAGGCTCAGTTCATCATTAAATAACTTTCATCAAATTTGAACGGTACTTGTTGAATACTGCATCCACAAACAGCATGAATATATTAAATTAGACCTGCTTTTAAAAAAATAATAATAAATTAGAGCCCTAGGCAAATTCTCAATTTATATTATATATATATATATATATATATATATATATATATATATATATATATATATATATATATATATATATAAATGTATATATCTATAATACAATAAAATAAAGTAACAATACATATAACAATACAACAGGAGTGCAGGAGATTTTACATTGTGAAACTAAAATCCTCCAATTGAAAACGCAAATATTTTGCTTTGGGACTTTTCGCCCCTCTCAATATCTCCAAATATATTCACAGCATAAGATACATTTTTATCCTTGACTAATAAACCAATTTCCCATGAGATTATCACCTTTAGAGGTTTTTTTTTTTGTATCCAGCTGAATGCATCATTCCAGAAAGAATGCACCAAATTGCTTTGAAACCCCCCCCCCCCCCCCAAAACAACAACAACAACAACAACAAACAAACAATATTCGACTGTTTCTTCATCCATCTTGCATATCTGACATAGATTTGGGTCCGCAACATTAAATCTTATTCTTAAAAAATTCTTTTGCTGGGTATATATATTTATGAGTCAATATTTTAATGTGCACCTCTTTACACTTAGGGGCAACAGGAAATGACAAGAAATTACTCTTAAATTATTCCTAATTTTACTTACTGCTTTCAATCAGATTGTTGGAAAATATAAGTTCTCCTTACAGGTCCTGGGAAACATTTTTATATTAGTAAATGATCTAAATGACTTCAAAGCTTTAGCCCCCCCCCCCACTATCCTAAACAATTTGCGACAATCTCGCGAGAATTGTGCTCACTAGATAGCACCAGGGTGAAGTCAAGTGATGATGGCAGAACAGATAAAAAATGTTTACTTTTTCATTTCCACATTCACTTTACAGTCTTAGTGCAGGTTGTTAAAGCTGATTTGTGATCATCTTGCTTTCAGAAATACAGACTTCATATTGTGAAGTTGTACTTGCTATAAAGAATGAAATATATAAATGCCTCGGATACTGTCTAGGAACTATAATAATAAGCACAATGCAGTTATTATATTGTTGTACAGTGGGAGAAATAACTATTGAACACATCAACATTTATTTATTTATTTACTTATTTTACAGTAAATATATTTCCAATGAGGCTATTCGCATGAAAGTTTCACCAGACTTTGGTATTAAGGATTTTTGAAATACATCTGTATCTAATTCCATCAATATATTTTGTAACAATAAGGTTGTGATGGTCTTGGGAGAGCTCTGGCGCTTTGATTTTACCCATCATGAGATGATTCTTGTGTGACACCTTGGTTATGAAAAGCCTTTTTGTAGACCATCAATTTACTAACCCAGTTGATATTAATTTGGACAGATTACAAATTACTTACTGATTTCAGCTGGTTCCTTGCCTTACCGAACTGCTTTTCCTTAACGTATTCAAGCCTTTTTTCCCGTGTCATTCCACTTTATTACACATCACTTTATTTGTGGACTTTAATGTTGTGAATTCTTTATATTTTTGATTTTCTTGAGTTAATACTGATGTCTGGTGAATTTCATGTGAACAACCTCATTGGAAATATATTTACTGAAAAAAATGGTGACGTGTTCAATACTTAATTCCCCCACTGTGTGAGTGTATATCAACATATTTTTCAGTAATTATATATATATATATATATATATATATATATATATATATATATATATATATATATATATAATGTTAATGCTGTCAATACTTTCTTAGTATAACCAAATTTGTAAAGAAGTTAGGGTCCGAGAACAGGGTCGGCCATATATTTGCCATTGAGCAGTTGAGAGTGCTCAATCTCTCCACCATCTCCAGAGGATTTTTGAATTAACACACAGAGCCCTTGCATTTCATTACTGCAATGTGCTTATATGAAGAAAGGTTGACAACACGACTCCATGAATGCAGATGGAAGTGGGTGAGGTGTTATTCCCACCAGCGCCACTCTTCATATCGTACTTGAGGTTCCTGCAGGAATTATTGAATAAAGCAGTATAAAATAAGTTTGTGATGAACGTCTGAAATAGGTTAGTAGTGTTCAGATTTTGCACAGATGATTCCATTACATAGTAAAGTCAAGCTTGCAATCTAGCAAATAAATCTCTGTAATAAATTTACTGTAATGGTGCTGGTGTTGATTGTGTTTTTTTCTCTCTCTGTTCCACACGTTGCGTAAAGTTTACCCAGTGGGTGGAGAACATAGATATTTGGTGATTTGTCAGCAATAGAAACAAAAACAGACATTTGAGGGGAAAAAATACATTGGAAATTAATATTTAAAAAAAAATAAAAAAAATACAAGAAATCAATTTCTCAGGTGCTATTCACTAGTGTTGTACATTTACTGGCCACATTAATAGTAACATCTGTAGACCTGCTCGTTCGTGCAATTATCAAATCATCCAATCATGTGGAAGCAGGGCAATGAATAAAATCATACATATACATGCTACAAGCTTTAGTTAATGTTCACATCAAATCAGTTACATGAATACACAAAATGTTAAGGGAAAATGAAGATGCTATCCAGACTCCAAACACATGACGTGGGAGAAAGATGAGAACAAGGCGGTAAATAACCAAAGACTTCCTTCCAAGTCTTTGGTTGTACGCACAAAAACGATAAGCTATACACTCCTTTCAAGATCAACCCACTCTCTTTCATGGGAATTTTCTCTACTTGGACTAGCAAAATGACCATAATGTATTGCCTTCACGGAAAGACAGATAGAGAGACAGTGAGACAGAATTAAAAAGAAAGCAGACACAGATGTTAGTGTGTGGTTTTTTACCATTTTATTGTATTTAGCAGATTTTCTCCAGCTCTGGATCCTCTTTCTTCAACCACATTCATCTAGCGGCTTTCACTTTTGGTTCAGAGTTTCTACAGATGGTGTTTTAAGGATAGGTGAACAGACTGGCTAAACTCTGTGCCTTCTTTCTCTTCTGTCTCTCCAGGCTTAGTGAACGTCCTTTGATGGGTCTCGGCCAAGCAATTCTGCCAAGGAACTGTTGCTTGGTGATCTCTCAAGCAAGGTCATCTCCTCTTTGTAGGCTGGTCTTCAAGAACATCGTTTGTTGTGAGTTCTTATTGCAAGTATTTCTTTAGATATCACTGCCTGATGGCCATGCTGTCTTTTCAATTGCACATATTTTAACAGACAGGATTTATGCAGAAACCTCAAACCTGTATACTGAATAGAAAAGCAGGAGTGCTTTGGGAAATGCCTTTAACCGACGAGCAATTACGATTTTATCGTTCAATTATGTTACTGTTTCTATGGGAACAACTTACACAAGGACTTCTGATATAAACCTTTCGCATAAATGTTTTAAACGTGTCAGTGCACAGAGGTCAGAGGTCATCCAATACAGTAGGTCAAGCTGCAACTTTTTGCTGTTGAGGGACAGCTGGTGGGACAGCTGTGGAGGGAGGCTGGTGAGGGAATGACTGTTTACAGCTGCTATAACGTAAGAGAACACAGGAGCTAACTTGTTCTTTGTGGGAAACATTAAGTACCCACTGAGCAAAGATATGTCCAAAAGATGTCTTTTGAACACCTTGTCGGACGTCGAACAGATGTCCCCTGAGGATGCAGAATGAAAGTTTTTATGATGTCTTCTGAACATACAAAGCATCAAACAATTTGTCCAAATATTTGGACAGTACACAATAACAGTAACCATACTGAACCATACAGATGTGGTCCTGGACTGACTGTCGCAATATTGGCATAATCTACACATCTGCCAGACGTCTCATGTTTGCCGGGTATAACTGAATAAAAAGTATGATGTATCATTCTTTAGTTTAGGTAAATTGTAATCGTTGGCTGTGGTAAAAGAGGAATCAAACATTTAGCATGTTGTAATACGAAAATATTAAACTTTCGGGGATATACGGCGTGACGTTTGGACGTAATGACGTGTGCCGTTAATCGATCAATGTTCTATAACATGTAAAACGGGAACATGAAAGGAGTATTCTAAAAACAATTCATGTAAACACCTTAATCACAATATTGTCTAATCTTATACAGAATAAGGTCAATAATTAGATTACTGCTGTCCATGTAGTCAGTGTTGTAAGAATGAAGGTCCTGGCTGCAGCCTGCAGAACGAGGTGGGCTGCACTTTGGGGTGGGGCTAAATCTGTCGCTCCGCCCATAACGGGTCTCATTGGTTAGTGGCAATGTAATGAAACTTAACCCTAACCCAAGCCCTAACCCTTAACTCTTATGGGTGGAGCGACCTGACTGGACATTCTCACCTGTTTTGCAGCCAGCAGAACGGGGCGGGGCTGCACATTTGGGTGGGGCTACATGTGCTGGTTAGGCGTCGACGTCATTACATTACCACTAACCAATAAGACCAGTTATGGGCGGAGCGACACATGTAGCCCCAGTCAGGACCTTGGGTTCAAAGGGGAGCATTTTAGCCTTTGTCGCCAACTAGCGACAAAACGCGGCACTGCAGTCATAACGCGAGGAGGAGACAAGGAGGCTCAGTAAACTGCTGGTGAATGAATGAGTGTGAATGGGGAGGAGGATTAAATACACTTTAATGACCCGAAGTAAGCAGTAAGACGACACTGATAGTTAAAAAAAAAACATAGACGCTCATGTTTAGCTCTACAAAAAAAAGAAAAAGAAAAGAATCAATCAGAGGCGAACTAACCACACAAGGCTGGAATGAAGGGAATGTGAGTGCGGTTCAGACGGAGAGCAGCGCGGTATGGAAACACTAATCAACTCGCAGTCCAAGTCAGTGCAACAGGTTAGTGCTTCGGGTTCACAACACACACGACTCAGACTTGTAAAATATGTAGTGTAGGCGAATTTTAGATACACGTATGGATTAAAAAAAAAAAAAAAGAGAGAAAGACATTGTATGCACGAATAGCACTGAGAATATCACCGGATTAGCGGGGACACAGAGGCAGGAGGCTGCCTCAAGTAGCAGACTTAAACAAGCAACGTTAATTCACGTCATGTGAGGAAAATTTCACATTTGAATGAAGCGAAAGACATGCTTAGAAATAAAATAAAATAAAATAAAAACTCGTATAATATGAATATCCTCCTGGTCCACTTTTGAAGAGAATTCCGTTGCAGGTCCTAGCAGAGTTAGCATCAACAATGCAGCTGAGCTCAGGAGCCACCACACTCTTCCACCACACTCTTCATGGTTTGGGAAGACTTTTGTTTGTTTCCACTTTGCTGACCGGTGCTGATTTTTTTTTTTCTCTCCCAACCAGTTGCTTGTGTGAACCCGTCGGAGTAAATGCGACACAGCGCCAGAGGATGGTTCCCAGTAAGTGGACTATGAACACCGCTCTTCATCACATTCCCCCTCCGAGAAGCTGGCTTGGTATCCGCCTGCGCCTCCGTAAGCGTTTCTTTACACTCCTCTAACTCACTAAATGTCCTCTTTTCCTCATATATGTTCACCTTTCTGGAAGTTTCCAGAAAATTCTCGAGTATCCTCTTTGTGGAGGAGAAAAGGCTGTGTCACTGTTTAGTTGTTTCCCTGACAGAACCCTTAAAGTGTCCTGCAGCTAAACTCAGAAAAGGTTCCCAGTAGAACCACTTTGGAAAGCTAGAACCTTAAGAACTTTCTGGAAAGCTTGAGGAACCCCCTTTTTGTAAAAGGTTCTTTAAAAAAAAAAAAATCTATCTATCTATGTATATCTATCTCAGTGTTTTGGTTGTTTTATGCTAAAATGAATCACACAGTTAGACAGTTAGAAATTTCATCCAGGACCTTAAAGGTTCTTTTGTTTGTCCTTCATGGGGAACTTATTTAGATACTTCATGTACAGAGTTGGGTATAATGTATTAAAAGGAACGTTACTGTAATCTACCCCCCCCCCCCCCCCCCCCCAATAACACAGTATTGTAACACATTACTTTTTAAATGTGTGAAATTTAACTACAGTTACTGATGTGCGTTACAAATTTGTTGTTAACAAAACAATATCAAGTCAAATGTGTTTTTTAAAAATAAATCCGGTTTCGTGCGGCTGCCGGGGGCGTAACCCGGCCTGGGCGTTCAGGGCTGTAGCCCGGAATATGTTTTCTTTAGCCCCGAATAATTGGAGCGGATTGGCGCTACGTAACTGAACATCAGTAAAAGAATACGGCGGTGATGTAATTTTTATACCCTGAGTGAAAGGACGCGAGACCGATCAGACAGCGTTCACGGGGAGGTACGTGGAAACACTCGCGTCTTATTGGCTCTCAGTTCTGCCGAACGCTAGCTCACACAGTCGGTGAGAGGAAAAATATACATGCGCAGATTTTTGAAATGATTATTTTTTTCTAATCCAGTAAAAGGGTTGAAACGGAAACATCCTCTGATGCCGAGTAGGAAAACGAGGTGTGTATATATCCGAGTTCCAGTTCATGTGAACATGATATGAGCAGAGCAGAAGGAAAGATAATGTACTTTGCATGGAACTGTAGCAGCTAAACACATACACTGATAGCTTAATTGTGCCTCCTTTTGGCTAGCGACACCAAACTACCCTAGTTAGAAAAGTTTTATATTTTATCCGTCTGGTAGTTCTGCAAACACCTGGGGCAAGTTTTATGATAAATCCAACTTTTTCTGATCATTGACGCGTGCTAAAATGACTTTCACTTTGTAGGGCATTTTTGTAGGTTTGATGGGGTTTGAATGTAACCTGAAAGTAAAGTAATTAGTAATTTGAGGACTTTTTACTTGCGGTAATCAGTAATGTAACCAGATTACAATGTTGAAGTAGTAATTAGTAATCTGTAGTGGATTCCTTTTTTTATTTGTATTTATTTATTTTTTTTGAGTAATTTACCCAACGCTGCTCATGTAGAGCCTAACTATATGAAAATAAATGAATTTCATGTAGGACTTTATACTGTCGGTTCTTTGGTTTGTGGAACCTTTTTCCACACAACAAAGTCTCATAATCTAGGATCCAAATTAAAGCCCTTTTAGAAAAATAGAACTGTCAACCATGTAAAGAACCCTTAGGGAACTTATTCCCTTAATTGCAGTTTTGGCATGTATTAATATTTTGTTCTGTTGTCATGTTCTACCTGTGGAAATAAATTTTCCATGTCTAATTCTAGATTAAAGCATAACTCTCACTGTTTTTTCTTTTTTTTCCCTTTCTCTTTTCTTTCTTTTTTTTTTTCTTTCCTTCCAACCATGGAGGATGATAATAAAAATCTTTCATAATTGTCACCCATACCTGACTTTCTGACAAGCCCATGCACGATATCTTACTCGTTGAAAGGTCTTGCTCAGGAGAGGGGTATAAAAGAATTTCCAAAACATTAGCTGTACCAGGGAACGCCGTAAAGGACATCATCAACAAATAGAGAAAGTTGAGCGCCACTGTGACGTCACCAAAAACAGGACTCCGGGCCCTCCAAAATTTATAAAAGGACAAGACAAAAACGTACCAGGGAGGCTGCCAAGAAACCTACTGCAACATTAAAGGAGCTGCAGGAATATCTGTCAAGTACTGATTACTTCCTGCATGTGACAACAATCTCTCATAGTCTTTACATGTCTGGGCTGTGGGGTAGGGTGGCTAGATAGAAGCCCTAAAAAACAAAACAAAACAAAAATATCCAAGCTCAACTTAATCACCCCAAACCATGTGACAAAATGTGTTATGGTCTGATGAGACTAATTCCAAAAGATATATAATAGAATCAAAAGGTGCTTCAACAGAGTATTAGTTTAGGGGTGTGTACACTTATGCAAGGTTATTATAAGTTCCCCCTCCAATTTTTCCCGAAAACTTTTTAATAGTTATACTCTGTAATTTCACATTAAGGGTGGGGAAAAACTTCTGACATGATGATTTATCTTCGTTTATTTATTCATTTTTCAGCACAAAAACCTGCCATTTTAACAGGGGCGTGCAGCCTTCTCATGTCCGTTGTGGTTTCTTTTCTCTTTTTAGACGAAACTCTGAAAAAGTAGCAAAAGCGTTTGCTTTGCGTTAGTTAGGTGAAGTAACCAGGTAAGCAAACAAGCTCTTCTAGACAATAATAACTCGTCGCACCTGTGATGAGATTAGTCTGGCGATATGTAGTACTGGAGCAGGTTATATTTAGCAGCACAGTAATTAAAGCAGAAGCATGGGCTGGTAAGTTATGGAGCACTAAAGCTTGGCTTTAACACATCACAGGTCAATCAATCCTCCCTGAAGTACGAGGCTTTCTAGTGGAGTCAGTGTTGTGTTTAGTTTTGGCTTACGTACTACATTTCTCACTTTAAAGCTATATATATATATATATAATATAATATAATATAATATAATATAATATAATATAATATAATATAATATAATATAATATAATATAATATATAATATAATATATAATATAATATAATATATAATATAATATATAATATAATATAATATATAATATAATATAATATAATATAATATAATATAATATAATATATTATATTATATTATATTATATTATATTATATATTTGCTAATTGTGTGTGTGTGTACCCATATCCCTGTTAATCGTATCTGCAATTTTTTTGGGTGTTGACTAAGTTTCTGCTCTTGATCTCTTGTGCACCTTCCTTTGCAGCTAAATCTGAACCGTTGGTTCCTTGCCGTCAACCAGATCCCCTCACCCAAACAATGTTTAAATCCATTTGCATAGGAAGTAATCTTATCCACAATGTCACTGGCTATTAATTAGCTATCATGAGTTATCACTTCAGCATGCTTGGCAGAGTAGCAGCTACATTTTCCTGCCAAGAGTCACATGACCCCTTAGCCATTACTTGTGTGTGTGTGTGTGTGTGTGTGTGTGTGTGTGTGTGTGTGTTAGTATAAGCTTATTTTTGTTCCAAGCATCATCCAGACAGTCTGATAGAAAGCAGGTGGTATTCTTATAATGGCGTAATACTTCTACAAGGAGCTCACTTGCTAGAAAAGGTGGTATTGTAGGGTTGGAATATTTTTCAGTATAGCAAAGCTGTCCCGGGGCACGTTCTCTTTCTTTCATGTTTCGGCCAGTATTTATTAACATTTATGTTAAATCTTAAGTGTAACTGAGAGCTGTGCTTGGTAAATGGGTTTACCTTGTGTGTGTGCCTCCTAAAAGCCTAAACCACATATGGACACAAACTCAACATAAGCAAAAAAAAAAAAGAAGGATGAAGTCATGACTATTAATACACATACAGTTTAGATCATTCCTCTTTTCATCTTTCCTGCTTTCTTATCATCCCCTTCCATCACTCGTTCCACATGCTATGGAGTTCTTTCATCCCCAGTGTTTTGGTCTTTGGTAAAGATTAGTCTTATTTAATGATGGAGATTAGAAGCCTTTTTGAATGCAGTGATCTCTTTCTATAAAGGATACTGCATTGCCTAAGGGGGATGTTTGAGTTTCTTGAGTCAGAACCTATCTGTAACGCGGCGTAATATATAGACTATTACGGAGCCGCAATCAGGCGTCCTTGAAACCGGCAAAAACGCTTTCGATCTTTTGCACCGACATTGGAAAGAGGGTTTTATAGCTCATTTGAAATTGTCGGCTCGTTAGTGACGTGGAACCGGCTCTCCTGCTTTGTTGGATCAAACTACAGTGGCCTCTACTAATATTGGCACCCTTGGTAAATATGAGCAAAGAAGGCTGTGGAAAAATTGTCTCTCTATTGTTTGAGCTTTTTGTTCACAAAAATACTCTCACTGGATAGGTAAGGCAGGATCTCGGTGCTGCCATGTCCAGTGGTCAGGTCCTGCTCATTAATACTGCTTGCTCCAAAAACTTTAGTTGTGTCTTGTTTCTCTGGCAAATTGGCCCACACCCTCGCTTTTTGAGGTAGATGATGATAACCCTTTTTTTTTTTTTTTTTTTTTTTTTAAAAACTCCTTTTACTAAGGTGTATAGAGGTTGTGCCCTGACACCTTCTCTCTTCAAACTGCTGTTCTAGCCTTTCTTTAGCCCAGGATAGGGCCCACACCCAACTTTATGACTGTTTTGGTGCGTGGCAGACCTCCATTAATAAGCATGTCTTTGCAGGATGAGCTGTCTAATATAAACTCTTGAGGAGAAAGAGGACGTGTCTGCTCTCAGAGCTCCTAGTAATTTCAGCTGTTTATACTGTAAGGATTTTATAAACGAAGGTGAAGAAATTCATAGTTGGTATGAACATCGTAGCGTTTGAATGAACATTATTTGGCTACGGTATTTTACTTTTTTTGGTCGATGTGATGCCGTTGATCAGTTGAATAATTGTTTTCATAGTCATAATTCCCTAATTAAATTTATTTAAAGGCCAAATTTAAGGCTTAAAGGGATGGTTCACCTCAAAATGAAAATTCCATCATCAATTACTCACGCTCATGTCGTTCCAAATGCATAAGACTTTCGTTCATCTTCGGAACACAGATGAAGATGTATATTTTTATGGAACTTGCGAGATCTCGGTCCCTCCATTTACAGTCCAGTAACCAAAACTTTCAAGCTCCAAAAAGTTCATAAAGGCATCGTGAAAGTAATCCATGTGACTCCAATGGATTAATTGCAATTTTATGAAGCGATACGAATGCTTTGTGTGCACGAAAAAACCCCCCTAAAATTAGATCTCAGATGCACGTTCACAAGATATTTCGTCAATAAAGACTTCGTTTTAGTTTTTTGCGCAAACAACAACAACAAAAAAAACAGAAATTGCAACCTTGGCAGTGACTTGAAATAATTTGTGTGCTGTGGCTGTTCAAAATAATCGGCAGTAAAACGGAGATGCACCAAGTTGACATTTGCCATCTATGGTTAGGAGACTGTATCTCGCAGGGCTTGTGTGGTCTCAGGGCAACTAAATTTGAGGGTAGTAATTTTGCAGTTTGGGTAGTTTCAGCATGTTTGTAAATATGAACTGGTATGCTCATTAGTCCTTCAGTTTAGTAATACATATTTATGGGCAAGAGGCAACATGGATGGCTGTGTTGGGTTGAGGATATGAATATGGAACCTTGAACAGATTGAATCACATGCCCAGGCCATGCCCACTTCACAAGAAGTACCACTGTTATACATCAGTCATTGCCATTTTCCATCTTGTCTGCACTATACTGGACTACATACTCACTTTGACTGGAGACCGACCTACAGGTGTCCTGCCCAAAACTGTGGATAGCCCCCTTTTATTTTCTATTCTACACTGAGTGTGTTCTCTCTTCGGATGTTATTTAAAAGTGTTACTGTGCTCCTAGCATCTGCTAGTCATGAGATGGTAATGCCATATAGGGCTGCTGTGTGCTTTCATTAAGGAGCAGGCAATCCAGGACACATCCAACCTCCACTGCCATTGAACACAGAAAGAGCGTCTTAAGACCAAAGCAGATCACACTGGGATGAAGTGGGAATCACTTAGAATGCAACTGGACCCCAAATGCCACGGACCATCTGGCAGTGCAGGGCATTTGTATCTGAGGGTTCCTACCCTGAGAGCGATAACCGGAGCAGATGTTTCCCACACATGCTGGGAGAGCTGTCTGGTATCACAGGAGTACTGGGGTAACTGGCCCTATGGTGTAAGATACCTCAGTCAGCTGGAACTGAGGGTGGTCCATTTGGCACTGAAGGCCTTCTTACTGGTTCTCCAACAATGCCTTGTTCTTTGGTATGAAATGGCCGCATTGTTGGGACTAAACGTACATACAGGGCAGTTGTGTCTACACCTTGGTGCAGCATAGATTGAGGTTTGGTCACATGCACATGCCATTGTCAAGTTAAGACATTGTTGGTTCTAGTTCTTTCTGGCAGAGCTGCATACCCTCTGACACAGGGTGCTCGGGCCCCTGACTGGCTTAACCACCTGTTCTATCCAATTCCTTCTCCAACGCTGATTCTTCCTACCCAGTGCATTATTCAGTAACTACATCACAAAGGCTTACGCCGGGTTCACACTGTACGATTTTGGCTGCGTTTAGGTCGTCCGAGACAAATTTTGAGAATCTTTAAAAGATTCCTATAATCCTAGGCCAAAATCTGTAGTCTTTGATCACCCGGCTTTACTTGTTGATGTTTGGCAAGACCTTGAGATGGTCAACAAGACTTTGACTTCCACTGCTGCTTTCACTAGTTATCAGAACAACCTGGCATATTAGTCCCTGTGTGGATCTGTTTTCAAAGGTGGATTGCAGGATTTAGCATCCCCTACCAGACGCTGTGTCTTTGGTTTGGTCCCTGGGATTGATTTGGTAGCCAAGAACTGTAATTTGAAGTTTCCTTATTGCAGAATCCAGGTTTTCTGCTCTGTGAATAAATCTGTTGACCCTGTGCCCTTGAATGCTGATAAGCCTAGAGATCATTTCTTGCTGTGCCCGTTGCATGTGTCGCAGTGTCGTTTGGACTGGATAGCCATTCGATCCACGGACCAACTGTTTAATTGCTGTGGCCGTTAAGATGCAGTGTGTTCCCATGTCCGTGCAGAGGTTAGCTCCGTGGGGGTGGACATAGGTGCCTGACCCTGTGACATGCCCCACACATAAATTTTACAAGATTAACATTGCCTGTCCCAGTCTTGTGAGTGTAGCGGTATATCTCTGTGCTTTTCAGGGCAACTTTAATGTAAGTCCACATGCTTGTTCCACGTGACCTTGTTGGCAAATATTGTCCAGGTGTTCTGCCAGTTTGGAGACTAATTCTCTATTGGACCTAGTGGCTCAATTAGTGGATGTGTTAACCACGATGTCTTGGCATTTGGAACATGTGCTGGTTCTGCACGAAGATGCTAGGGTATGATTACTATACACATATAAGATTCGTAGAAGTACAGTTACGTACTTAACGAGCAGTATCTATCAGGAGGGAAGTATTTCTCTATTAATTAGAGAAACTAGGTGGATAGTTTAAGAAGATTTAAAAAAAAAAAGAAAAAAAGAAAAGTGCCGTGACAGTGGCAGATAATTAAGCATGTAATATTCCTCAGCTATGCTTATTATGCCAACTGACCACATTTGACTCAAAATTAAAAATGTAATGATTTAGATAAACGCTGAGGTACAGTCAGCAGTAAACATTTCCTGAAATTACATATATGGCTCTGAGTGGACATTTTATTTCGGCAATTATAAGTACAACTCCTGATCTTTCACTTTCAGCAGAAGTCAATGGAAAGACTGAGTTCTGGCGCTCCATGTCAAGCCTGCACTTTCAAAGCTGGTTCAGATTACTACCACATGTCTGTGCAGCGGAGCTCCAAGTGGCCATCCGGCTGCCGTCCTACCCTCTAATTTCTTATCCCAAAATTGGACATCTGAGTTGCTGTACAACATGGTCCCTGCCTTCCCAGACTAGCACAGTGTGTTCTCACTGTGATTCTTTCCCCATTCCAGCTGGCAGATAACAATGAATCAACCTCACCGTAGAGAGTTGATCACAGAGGTGACTTGTTATAAGACTTGGTGCTTCAGTCTCTTTGCAGCATTAGGAAACGCAGAAGCCAAGCTGTCTACTGTGTCCTAAACCCAAACAAAGCTGTTTCAGGGAGAAGTGGATATGATGTCATTCTGATTGTGGCACTGCCACAATTTTTTTTTCTTCTTTTTTTTCTTTTTCCCCTTCCAAAAGTATTTTCCTTGCAGGGCAGCCAGTTCATTTTATCATCTCAGTCTGCTGGTCCTCAGCCTGCATTGTCCTTCCACACAAATACTGAAAACATTAGCGTGGTCACACTGCATTCATAAGGCATAAATCCATCACCAAGCAGAGGGTGCCAGAGTGCGATGAATGCACAAAAATGTCAGGCCTTTAAAGTTTGTGCAAATTATGAGAAAAGTTCACTGTCTGTGTAGGAGGTGGGGTACAAGTGAGTACTTTGTCACCTATATTGAAAGCTATTGGCTCAGACTGTCCCAGCATGCATTTCATCCTGTCGTGAATGCAACATTTGTCTGGACGTGTAGGTTGAATGCCTTCTATTAGCCGGCCCCCTCTGCCATGAGACACCAAGCACTTCTCTCTTTGGCCAGTGCTATCGTTGAGCTTTAGCAACTGGGCCGTACTTTCAAGATGAGGAGTTGTCAAAGGAAGCACCATGTTTGCCATGGTGGAAGGATATCTTAAGAATGGTCCCTCATGGCAGAAGTTGTTGACTGGGCAGATTTCTGGGAGGTTTGCTTTTGTTTCGGCGCTAAAACTCTCGTCTTTAGTTTGTAATTAAAAACTGATGACTGAACAGTTTCTTCATCAAAACATGTTGTCAGATACGTACCCAGAGTCCTGTCAATGGATACAATACTCTCTTTTGGGATAAGAAGCGCAGCGTATTGTTTGGGTAGCCATACTGGCATGCCATGGATCTTGCCTTAACCGTGGAAAGAAACTGTACCAGTTTCTGGTTTATAGAGAATTATTTACTATCGATTGTTCCTCGAGACCTTGGAAGTAGCGTTCACTTGATGGCCTGAGTCGCATGGATTTGGAGCAGACTTGTACACGATATCGGTTCTTGGACAATATAATGGTTGAAGAAATTAGCTAAGGTACAAGCTAGTGATTCTTTTTGACCTCAGAGGAGCCTCACTGTTTGCCATGTTCCTTTACTGGAAGAAGCGGGGGGCCTACGAGTTGGAAACGCTTCCGTCCTCAATACGGGGGGCAGAACGCTACTCCTGGTCCTCCTCTCTGGATGTCATTCATGATCTATATGGTAAAGCTAAATTGCATTCTTCTTAGAAACCTCTCTAAGACGCTGTGCATCGAGTTAGTCTGGATTTATGGGCGTGATGTAATACCTAACTTTTTTTCGTTGGCTTTTGAATTTCCATGTAAGTCCCCTATATTGTTTTTAAAATTCCATGCAGCTTAATATCTAACGGACTAATACGGCAGCTCCAGGTTACTTCTATTAAAAATGTGCTTCCAATAAATAAACATTCCATTTAAAAAATATATATATATTTTCAATCTAATACTGTACAACAGAGGATGAACTGTCTTTCTATAGCCACAAACTGACATCATATCAGCCTTTAACCCTGACATAGTGCAAGTGAAACGTCTGTATTGCAGCATGACATTATGGTTCTCATGCAAATGTAAAGAAATAAATAATGCTGATTTTTAGATCGTCTTTTCAGTTCCCGATAAAGCGCTTTGCGTCTCTAGCCTCTCAGTTGCAGATCTCGGTTATGAACGGAGATCTGCTTGCCACGGTTACTGTTGGAGTTTTTTGGAGTGGGAGTCGCATGTTCTCTGCTTGTCCTCATACTGTAGGTTTCCTCTGGGGTTTCTGGTTTCCTCCCACCTTCCAGAAACCTGTTGGTGAATGGTTTGGGCACTCTAAATGGTCCCCTAGGTGTGAATGAGTGAGTGAATGTGTATGCTTGGTGGCCAGTGACAGTCTGGCATCCTGTCCGTGGTGTGATGGAGTTAAGCAAGCTACACGTGCACGTATAATAAGAATTTGATAGGCCAGGTTGTTTATTGGAGGGAAGGGGCTGGTGTGATTTAGGCACAGTATCAGAGTAACACTCTGGTCATGGTTGTGTTTTGCTATATCCAGAAAATCAGTGCATGTGAATATTAGGGGCTTTCTGACAGGCCGTGTCATGAACTTGCACAAACTAACTGCTAATGAACAACAAATTGTGGGCATCATTACAGCTAGGAGTTGGTGGCTAGCAACCAAACTTGGGGTAAGGAGAATGTCGTATTCTCTCTCATTAGTTTACGATACTCCTGCTCTGCCCCCTCCCCTCTCTGTGCTCGCTCTCGCACACTCGCTCCCTCGCTCCACTCTCACCATTTTCTGGTCCAAGGCCCATTGATTTCTTGGAACAGAGTAGTAAATGGGATTATCACTCGTGTATGGGGAACACTAGATAAATTAGATAAATAACAGCTTCAAGTCAGATTTTAATGGGATTTTTTTTTAAAGGAGTTTTCATGTCTGTGTTTACAAATGAATTTCCGTCTCTTTTTTGCGAAATGTCTAGCTGGTTTATTCTAAAGTGATGAAGCCTATGCGGCCAATTTGTAGGCGCGTTCCAAACGACAGTGATGATAAAGTGCTTACTTCTTTAAAGCGTTTGTTTTTTAAACCCTCTTACAGTTCAAAGTGCCAGCATTTGTTTGCATCTGTATCTCTAAATTTGACCAAATCGGTCTAATCTTTCAAAATCCTGCTGACCCTTTCACACTAGACGATTTTAATCGCTCGCAATCAGTTGTTTGTTGGGTGTAGAGGTGTTCACGCTGCATGATCAAGCCACACACACTACACAGACTTTGACCTGGAGAGATGTCCGCTGAAGCACGCCTGATCCCCGAATCCTGTATTCTCACAGGACTTTGTGGCATTGTCGTTATTTGGTACAGAAACAAGAATTTGGGTACGCCAAATTTTGCCCTCCCTCATAAATGGATGTATATGATTAGAGCGGATGAATTAGATTTTCTCTCTCTAACTGTCCGTTACTTTTATCACTGTAGTTGCAGAGGGTTTCTCACTCCAGGGTTCATCTGCGAGACACGAAACATGCTTGAAGTCACGGCAATTACTCGTGGACTGAGAAAATTGTGTGGACGAACTATTCACTCTAAACGCAGAGGTGTTATTCGGCGACTTGAAATCGTGTAGTCGCGTAGAGTGCGCTTGGCTTGAGTGAAATTGGTGGCAGCGAGGGGGAATTTTTGCTGCTTGGCCCATGTGTTCATTCTAAAATCGAGATGGTTGGAAGATGCTTCGAAGAGCTATAAATCGAGTGCTTAAAAGTTCTCCCTTTGAGACGCTTCAGCGGCAGAAAATGGCCGTGTTGCAGAAGACCGTAATTTCACGGCACGGTGTTTGCTCTCAGCATGTCCTTGCTTGGCCAGGCCCCGGCTTTGCTACCCAGTGTAAAGCGCACATAATTATTTCTGGGGAGTACGGACTGTTCTCGTCACAGCTCAGAGGTCTGCTGGACTCGGTGGCTACCCAGGTATCCAAGTTTGTGTTTAGTTTGAGCAAATTCTGGTTTTTAGGTCTCAACAAGGTGGATCAGTTTTAAGTGGTTTTCATCATCATGGTCATGTACGCTACATGGCTATCCTGCTCTAGGGCAGGTTTTATTTTGGGTAACAAATCACAAACCCAAATCAGCTTTGAGCAAAGTGATGTATAAATCTGATGCATCAAAGTTACCCCTTTAGTGTTTGTGGCGATGACGTCACCGTTTGTGGAGATTCCTGTGGATTTTTTTAGGGATAGATACAACCCCCTGGCTTTTCCTGATACGATATATCTGTACGAAAGATATTGATTTTCAGAAGTTGGTACAGGTTTTCATGTGGTGGCATTATTCCTGTCCGAACATATTTTCACAAATTGATATTTGATTCAAACAATTTACAGCATCTCACAAAAGTGAGTACACCCCTCGCAGTTTTGTAAATATTTGATGATATCTTTTCATGTGACAGCACTGAAGAAATGACACTTTGCTACAATGTAAAGTAGTGAGTGTACAGCTTGTGTAACAGTGTAAATTTGCTATCTCCTCAAAATAACTCAACACACAGACATTAATGTCTAAACCGCTGGCAACAAAAGTGAGTACACCCCTAAGTGAAAATGTCCAAATTGGGCCCAAAGTGTCAATATTTTGTGTGGCCACCATTATTTTCCAGCACTGCCTTAACCCTCTTGGGCATGGAGTTCACCAGAGCTTCACAGGCTGCCACTGGAGTCCTCTTCCACTCCTCCATGACGACATCACGGAGCTGGTGGATGTTAGAGACCTTGTGTTCCTCCACCTTCCGTTTGAGGATGCCCCACAGATGCTCAATAGGGTTTAGGTCTGGAGACGTGCTTGGCCAGTTCATCACCTTCACCCTCAGCTTCTTTAGCAAGGCAGTGGTCATCTTGGAGGTGTGTTTGGGGTCGTTATCATGCCGGAATACTGCATACTGATCATGCTCTGCTTCAGTATGTCACAGTACATGTTGGCATTCATGGTTCCCTCAGTGAACTGTAGCTCCCCAGTGCCGGCAGCACTCCTGCAGCCCCAGACCATGACACTCCCACCACCATGCTTGACTGTAGGCAAGGCACACTTGTCTTTGTACTCCTCATCTGGTTGCTGCCATACACGCTTGACACCATCTGAAACAAATAAGTTAATCTTGGTCTCATCAGACCACAGGACATGGTTCCAGTAATCCATGTCCTTAGTCTGCTCGTCTTCAGCAAACTGTTTGCAGGCTTTCTTGTGCATCATCTTTAGAAGAGGCTTCCTTCTGGGACGACAGCCATGCAGACCGATTTGATGCCGTGTGCGGCGTATGGTCTGAGCACTGACAGGCTGAACCCCCACCCCTTCAACCTCTGCAGCAATGCTGGCAGCACTCATACGTCTATTTCCCAAACACAACCTCTGGATATGACGCTGAGCGCGTGCACTCAACTTCTTTGGTGGACCATGGCGGGGACTGTTCTGAGTGGAACCTGTCCTGTTAAACCGCTGTATGGTCTTGGCCACCGTGCTGCAGCTCAGTGTCAGGGTCTTGGCAATCTTCTTGGCCTAGGCCATCTTTATGTAGAGCAACAATTCTTTTTTTTTTTTTTTTTTTTTTTTTTTTTTTTTTCATATCCTCAGAGTTCTTTGCCATGAGGTGCCATGTTGAACTTCCAGTGACCAGTATGAGGGAGTGTGAGAGCGATGACACCAAATTTAACACACCTGCTGCCCATTCACACCTGAGACCTTGTAACACTAACAAGTCCCATGACACCGGGGAGGGAAAATGTCTAATTGGGCCCAATTTGGACATTTTCACTTAGGGGTGTACTCACTTTTGTTGACAGCGGTTTAGACATTAATGGCTGTGTGTTGAGTTATTTTGAGGGGACGGCAAATTTACACTGTTACACAAGCTGTACACTCACTACTTTACATTGTAGCAAAGTGTCATTTCTTCAGTGTTGTCACATGAAAAGATATCATCAAATATTTACAAAAATGTGAGGGGTGTACTCACTCTTTTGAGATACTGTACATGAAATGAAATTACGTGAAATATGTTGGGATTAAAAGTTTTCAATCTGTTTATTAATCAACCCACACATTTGCACAATCGGCAGTGTTCCACTATCAGTGCCCCCTAGCTTTGGCAACCGTAACGGTCTGCGCAATCATCTTTTGCTCTTTCTTGCACATCTCAAACGCCCCCCCCCCCCCCCCCCATTTTGAATGCTGTTGGCTGTTTTGCAGTAAACGTCTGGTTTTTATGTGCACGCGCATGATGAGTAAACTTTGATTCGAGGTTAAAACGTGGGTTGACAGAGTTCATAACCAACATCTCGAAACCTATCCATCTTAAAAAATAACCCATGTTTGATTTGTTTGGTTTTGTCAACTCAAAACTTACGGTTTGTTCAACTCCCTTCGTGCAACAGGCCTCAGAACGGTAAAGAAGAAGATGATGCCGGAAGAACATGCCATGGTTGGATCCTTGATTAGGACAGTTAACGCCCATCTGCTCAGTTGTATCTCATCTCAATTCTAAGTCGTTGCGGATAACAGTGTCGGCCCCAGACGAGCAAATGTATATATTCTTGTTTTCAGTGAGCTCTATCGTCTAATCCTGCATTTAGTAGAAACAGTAGATGGGTACACATGGTGCTCGAGTTTATCCAGAGTTCCCTGTGGAAACTTTTTAAGCAACAACAGTGTCTGGCTGGCTCATGGACTCTCATTATGCTTTTCCAGCGGTCTGAGCTTGAGACCTGGAGATGAGAGGGTTTCTGCTGTCTTTGTTTATAGATTTCTTTTTTGTTTCCCCACTTCCGTGGGTGCATCTGTGTTTAGAAGAAGCGTAATGGTGTGAATCATTTTGCAGGCTGCGCTAACATCAAACACAGCTTCACTTAAGCCTCAGTGCCACTACAGGCAGCTGCAGCTGGGATCTTTTTGAACGGAACAAAGAGACCGTATGCTAGGCCACGTTTTCCACCGACGGTGCAGGAGGAGCATCTCATTCGGATTTTCCATTCTTTGCCTTAAATGACTCGTTCCTTCGAACGTTTTCACACCTTCACCAGCTATTTGTGAATGTACTATTGCTTTTTAATTTTTTTTTTATTATTATTAATAATCCATCCAGAAACCGTGCATATAAATAGCATCTGGCTTCTTGCTATTTGTCTGGTGACTGACATGGCAGTCCCTCTAGGGTTTTGCGATCGCGGAAATGAAAGCAAAATCGTGCACACTCCGCAGTATTCAGAGGAGCTTGCGATTTTTGAACAGTGCCGCAGATTTTTGGGCCAAGACACACCATATGACGGAATCCCAACACTCATCCTGTCAAAGCCCTCTTCGATCCACGTGTGTCGAACATGAGTGCAGCTAAAAGGTCTCATTTACCAACAGACGTCGCTGCGAAACACTGTGAAAAACCTCGCAAGTTGCATTGCAAATTTTGAAAAACGCCGCAGCGAAATCGAACTTTTTTGGCAGCAACAATCGCAAAAATGCTCCTACAAAATCCTGTACAGACTCGCATGGAACTATTTCTAAACTATTTGGACCGTAGAGATTTTTGACGTGATCTAATTGTTCAAAGGTCACTCTTGACTCAAAAACCAAAGTTCACTCACGAGATATTGTTCACACGGTGCTTTTGTCCAGCCGGTGTTGTATCAGTGAAATGAATTAGCGTCTCAGCTTTTGTCCTGGTAGCTGAAGGAAACCCTTTGTTCCGTGCTGTCTGTTTTGCGGGTGAAGCCTTCCCACGTAACCTGCCTTCAGTCTTCACTGTGTACGGCTTCCTGCTAACGGGCAGCTGGAGCAGGAGACCGGGATTCAGACTGGGGAAGGAATCTCCTACCACATGTAGGAAAAAAAAACGTATCAAAGCTGGCTGGAAGAAGACCATCGTTCTCCTACAATTGAAATGTGGGTCTTTTTTTCAAGGCTGAAAAAGGCTAGCCTTGTTTGGGATGATGATGATGGCTTGTACCTTAAGGACATCCATCTAAATAATCAATCAATCAATCAATATTTTATGAAATAAACTTTACACACAATGATTTAAAAGTTCATTTTTCTTAAAGAAATAACCGTAATATGTGGCAAAATTATTGGTACCTCCAAGTACCATTTATAATGTATGCAAGGACATTGTCTTCCTTGTATTATTATTATTTTTTAAAATAGCTTTTAATTTCCAGGCTCTCTGATGTTGAGTTCTGACCACTTCTTGTTTCCTGAGGTATAAGTGCAAGGTTGCAGACACGTAAAATTCATTTGTCATCCGTTAACACGGGGGGAACCAAAGCGCTTTCAGCACAATATCAAATCTGTGGACACCTGAATATCGAACATCTCATTCCAAAACCGTGAGCATTAATATCGAATTGTTCCTCTTTGCTGCTGTAACAGCCTCCACTCCTCTGAGAAGGCTTTCCACAAAATTTGGACCAAGGCTTGGGGGATTTGTGCTCATTCAGCGACAAGAGCACAAGGGGTTGCCCACCACCGTCCAGCAAGAAGACCTGGTCCCAAGTTGGTGTTCCAAATCATCCCAGAGGTGTTGAGTGGGGGTGGGATCAGGGCTCTGTGCAGGCCACTCGAGGTCTTCCACACAAACACTGGTAAACCATGTATTCATGGCATTGTCTTGCTGGAAAAGGAACTCCTTAATGCTGCAGCATACAAAGACTTTGTAGACAACCGTGTTTTCGACTTTGTGGCAACAGTTTTGCGGAAGACCCTCAAATGGGTGTTCCTCGTGTGCCCCTTTTGGCCGTACTGTAAAGTATAGTTGTTGGCCTATGCAAGTCAGGAAAATGCACTACCTGTTGACAATATTCACTAATCATTAGCCCGAACATCTGGGACAAACAGATTTTGTCTTGACTTTCGCAAAACGACGTTGACTCTGCATTCGGTGGGCAGTTACCACGATCCTTTAACTATCGTACATGCTTCTGAACCATTCCACCTGCTGCACTACATTCAGCCAGGTCCAAAAATATTTGGACATTGGCAAAGTTATTGTCATGCGATCAATATGAGCTCAAAGTGCAGACTTTCAGGCTTATTTTAAATCGGGAGAACACGGTATGGATTACAGCGCTTTTTATATAGGGTCTCCCCCTTTTTAAGTCCAATGATTTGACTCAACTCTCTCCAGCTTACTACACCTAGTCACGTGTTGACCGAAAGTAAAGATTCTAGACAGGATTGACGACTAAATTAGGCGTGTCACGAGGACAGAACACTATAACTTAGCTGTAGAGTAACGATGTGCTATAAGTTTCCAGGCAACCAAAACGTGAGCATGGGAAACACATTGGAGCTTTTACTTGGCCGGCGAGATGGCTAATGAATTGATGGTCTGTCCATGGCAGATGATCAGGTGAAAAAATTTGTGGCGCAGTTAAAGTTTTGCCAGGAAGGGGGTGCCCCACATACAGTGAGGAAGATGGTGAAGAAAGGAAAAGATCTGTTTGAGAATCTTTTAATTGATTGTTGGGTTTTCCAAATCTATTATATTTGATCTTGCAGCTCCTGAACCTCATCAAGCAGCGTTTGAACAAGACCTGGAATTGTGCTGTGGTCAGAAACGTGAAACTTTTTTGGAGATCAACTTTTTCACCACCGTGTTATTCTGAAAACGTGAACTGCAAACAAGGAAATGTTCACTATAAAATATGTCAATGGTTATGGCTTGATGCTTTGTGGCTGGTGGTTTAGCTAATGACCCAGAACATGCTTACAGATCATCAGTGAAATGGTTGTGGAGCACAAAATCAATGTGGCCGTCTTGGCTTCTGCATTTGAGCAGTGTTGAAAGCCAGGGTTTCAGTCAACAAAGAATGAGGTTTTTCTCCAAATTATAGACTTTTTTTTTTTTTTTCTTTTTTTTTTTCTTTATCTGTCTGGTAAAAACCCGTGAGTACACATTGCATTGTCTTTGATTCAATTTGACTTTCAAAGGTCAAATTAATTTGATTGATCAACATTTTAATCATGCCCTTTCAGGTTGTCCATCCAAGATTCTGTGAGATATATTTCAAGAACAAGTGGTTGAATGTTTGTAGGATTTTATATGGAAGTATCGTTGTAACCGGCAGATCAAGGTCACAGCGAGATCATGTGGCTAAAAGTATTAGACTTGTTGGTGGGGGAAGCATCCCGTCAACGCTGTCAGCTACTACTTTTTTATTGTTGTATTTTTGGTCAGTTTTATAGTATTTTGTGTTAAGTTTCAAATAGGAAATATTGTGGTTGGAGAGTTAATTCTTTTGAGAACCACATCCACAGAGGGTTTGATTCTCAGTGCTGCACTTGTTACACTAAAGGCAACAATATAGACATTTCAGGGCTGTGTCTGGGGCAACTGAGGATGCGTGGTGTTGTAATTGATCCCTTAAAAATCTTGAGTTTATATGCTAGTTCCCAATGGTGCTGGTCCTGGAGTCTTTCTGTTCTAGACATTGAGCTCATCAGGTGTTTACAATCCCTTTAATGGGGGATTCATGGGAGGTTGATGGGCAATAGGCTTGGTCTTTTTTTCTTGTTAATCAATTGACGAGTTTATTGCGGCGTGCCATCTGGGGCAAGTGCTGAATTATTCAGTGCAGGACCAGGATTGAAACCCCGATTAAAGCAAATATTGGTATTGGTTGATGTGCCCAACGGTTAAAACGTTCCTTTTGTCGAACCAGTCTCACATAGTCACTCAAACTTGGCTTTTTTTTTTTTTTTTAATTATTTTTTTTGGTTTTTGGGTGTGACTACTTTTCTAAAAGGAAAGAGCCCTGGCTTTCGCTCTTCAACGTTCTACCTCATTGCCATCACACGTGTGCATGTGGCTGCGGGAGCTTGTAGCACGGTTTTATTTGTGTGCTTTGGGCTTAATCAGCAGCGCTGAAGTCACGAATTCCTGTCTGAGCGAGAGAGCAGAAGAGAGAACTTGCTGACTTAGACTGTCGCTACTCTTCACACCTAGTCATTACCATCCACTGACTCATGCTAAAGCTAAAATTACTGCCTATCTAAGAAGTCTCTTGCCCGGACCAGTTTCTTTACTCAACTTGCTGCACGTAGTTCTCCACTGACCCTCCACCTTCAGTTTGGACATTTGTAAAGCTGTCATTTGTGTTGCCAAATGCAGTTTGAGATCATCAACATTACCAGCTTATGCAAAATGCTTCGTCTGCTCCAACTGCCTACTGTTGTGTTTATGCTATCCAGCTCCTTCCTGTGTTTAATCGGATCTCCAAATTAGGTTTGCAAGCAGAGCTCCAGCTACATAGCACTTCTGTATTTAAAACAAACAAACAAACAAACAAACAAACCTGCAGGCTTAATAAATAAAAAGATCAATGTTTTGGAATGGCGTTGTTAGACCCCAGCTCTAAAGCTTATCGAAACCTGTGGAAAGACTCTGGGAGGGCTGAGCACAGGAGATCCCCTCGCAGTCTGATTGATCTTGAGCGGTTTTGCACATAATAAAATCGCCAAATCAAGATGTGTTAAGTTGGTGGACTCTAACCCAAGAAGATCGCGTGTTGTGTTACAAGCAAAAAGGTTTCCAAATGAACCGCTCTGAGGACGTAAACACACCAGGGTTCGATTCAAATGGACTACACCCTGAAAAGTGTCCTTGAAGTGTCTGGCCCCAGATATTCCTCTTCCATTTAGACTTGCCTGATTCATTCTGATGCAAGTTCTTCTGCTGCACTTGTGACTCACTTTCTGCTGCTATGGAAAGACACATGTGGACACCCTAAAGATTTCACTACCCAAGCCCTCAGAAGGTAGTCTCACTGGGATGCTTGTAACTGCTGCTGTATTCATAAAGACCATGACGCTCATACTGAACATCCCTGCAAAATATTTCGTGCTATTTTTGTCCTACTTTATAGTACACACTTGTAGAAGTGTGATGATTTATAATTCCACTATCTCGTACCATCCGGAAAAGGACGGTTTCCCTTTTGGCGTCGGTTCTTCTCAGCTTTTCTTTCTCGTGTCGTGTTGGAGTTTTTCCTCGCCACTCTCCTCTCTACCTTGCTCATAGAGACCTGAATCTATATCCAGATTTCTATAACGCTGCTTTGCGGCAATGTTGGTTTATAAAAAGCGCTATAGAAATAGAATAGAACTGAATCGGACTCGTCCTTCACCAGAAGCAGGATGGCCATACTGTATCAGGATTCCTGTCCTTTTTTTTTTTTTTTTTTTTTTTTTCTTTCTTTTTTATATTCTTGTTTCCCCTCTTTAATCTTCCTTTAATCCTTCCCCCTCCACCACAGACCCGTATTCACTCCGCAGTCCTTACTTGGGCCTTAATCTAGTCTACAATGACCTGTTTCTTTTTTGATCCGATAGTCAAATGTCATTGCGCTCTCTCCTTGCACCCCCCCCCTTTGCTTTTGATGGCATGTATTCCAGTATGTGTGCGTGATTGTGTGATGTGTTTTGTGTGTGAACTCCTCTGATTTAAGACCGGCTGAATTAACGACATCACTTGCTGTATTGTTCCAGATGAGAAGGCTGCCCAGGAGGAGGAGTGTGTGGAGTGTCAGCATCCTGACTGCAGCGAGCGCCGTCGGGCCTCCAAGGTAAGAGCTGGTCGGGCCACACATTCTTTACACAGCTCTGTGGAGGGTCCTGGCTGAATTATTACCACACACACGCACACAGACACACAGACAGTCAGTCTCATTCTCTGGCTTTTGCCTTCTATGTGTTTGTGTGGTGAGTCAAGGCTTTATTACTAATAAATATGGACAGTATTTCTCACAAAGTTAGCCTGTGTGTGTTCTGTTATCTCTCTCTCTCACCCTTCCTCTGTTCCGGTCAACAACCACTTCATCAAGATGAGAAAATAGGCTGAACATTCTGGACAGAAAATAAAGCCCTTATGTACACACAACCTTACCTTTGAGCCTATAATGTAACACTGCCACAGCAGTAGCGCTACACGATGCGCTTGTTTTGCGTAAACCGTGGAGAGTAAGAGTTGCGACGAGGTAATAAGATACATCAGCTTAAATATATATATATATATATATATATATATATATATATATATATATATATATATATATATATATATATATATATATATATATATATATATATATATATATATATATATATATATTTCTTTTTTTTTTCTTTTTTTTTAATTTTTTTATTCATGTCCCCACACTTGGGTTCCTTCATCTCACATCATGAAGTGTTTAATGCCTCACATACCACAGCGACAGCCAACAATTGCAATTTTAATTCATTAGTGAACGGCACATGATGATTTCTAACTGTTTATAGTTATGTTTAATGTAGCGGAATGTTCACGAGGCGAGCTAGTTCCTGTTCTCCATTACGTTGGGGAGCACTTTTAACCAGTCGTTTCTCCTTTGTGATGTTAATAAGGGAGAAACGGAAGGGATAAATAAAGTTTCACGTCGAGCGCTCGGTTTCGTTTAAAGAACCGGGATCTATCAAAGTCTGAACTGCGCAGGCTCTTTGTGGAAGTGTGTCATGGCACGAACGAAGGAGATTTCTGAGGACCTCAGAAAAAGAGCTGTTGATGCTCATCGGGCTGGAAAATGGTACAAAACCATCTCTAAAGAGTTTGGACTCCACCAATCCACAGTCAGACAGATTGTGTGCAAATGGAGGAAATTCAAGACCATTTTTACTCTCCTCAGGAGCGGAGACCAACAAAGATCACTCCAAGAGCAGTACGTGTAATATTCTGTGACGGCACAAAGGAACCAGGGTAACTTCTAAGCAACTAAAGGTCTCTCTCACATTGGCTAATGTGAATGTTCATGAGTCCAGCATCAGGAGAACACTGGACAACAATGGTGTGCATGGCAGGGGTGCAAGGAGAAAGCCACTGCTCTCCAAACAGAACATCGCTGCACGTCTGCAGTTTGCTAAAGATCACGTGGACAAGGCAGAAGGCTACTGGAAAAATGTTTTGTGGAGAGATGAGACCAAAATGGAACTTTTTGGTTTAAATGACAAGAGTTACGAGTTTGAAAGTTGAATACTTATCCCCTCTGCTAAACACGGTGGTGGTAACATCATGGTTTGGGTTTTGCTGGACGGCTTGCCATCACTGACGGAACAATGAATTCTGAACTATACCGGTTAATTGTAAACGAAAATGTCAGGACATCTGTCCATGAACTGAATCTCACGAGTCGTTCTACCAAAGAACGGTTAAAGAAGAATAAAGTGAATGTTTTGGAACGGCCGAGTCAAAGTCCTGAATTTAATCCAATAGGAATGTTGTGGAAGAACCTGAAGCAAGCAGTTCATGTGAGGAAACACACCAACATCTCAGAGCTGAAGCCGTTCTGTACCGAGGAACGGGCTGAAACTCCTCCAAGCCGATGTGATCAACTCTTACCAGAAATGTTTAGTTGCAGTTATTGCTGTACAAGGGGGTCACACCAGATACTGATCCAAAGGTTCACATACTTTTGCCACTCGCAGATATCTCCTCAATAAGTAAATAACCATGTATAATAACTTTTGTACCATTCGTTTATTTGGGTTGTCCTTATCTACTTTTAGGACTTGTGTGAAAATCTGATAATGTTTTAGAGCATATTTTTGCAGAAATCTAGAAAATTCTAAAGGGTTCACAAACTTTCAAGCACCCCTGTATTTAAACAAAGCAAAAAAACACTGGCTGAGGGGCACGTAGGCCTAAAATGTACCAAAACTCATTTATCCACTGGTCAGAAACCTGCCAATAGGAAGAGGTGAACAGAACTTTGCCAAGTGCACATAGAAATCATCATCACCACCTGACCATGGAGTTGCTGCTCGATGATTTAGATCAATGACTAGTTTAAAACATTTTGTGCATTTCGTCCATTATTTTCTCTTATTTGTCGGTCCAGATATCCAGAGCGTGGCATTTCATTCAGCGCTATAGCTGTTCTCAATTTGTGCATTGAGAAGCTCGCATAAAAACAAACAAATAAATAAATAAATACATGCCATGTTTGAATTGACTGAACTGCAGAAAGAGAAAAACTGTGTAGTATTTCAAGGTGGGAAAACGTTAGAATTCTTAAACCAACAAAAAAAAACAGACATTCATTGATTACATAAGTATTCACTCCCCTTGGATTAACCATATTTGGCTGCAGTTACAGCTGAGACGGATTTTTTTTTTTTTTTTTTTTGGGGGGGGTTGGTTATATCTCTATCGGCTTTGCACATCTGGAGCCCGATATTTTTTGCCTGTTCTTCTTGGCAAAATGGCTCAAATTCCGTCAGTTTGAATGGAGAGTGTTGGCAATTTTTCAAGATTTGCCGGTCAGATTGAGGTCTGGGTTCGACTCCCGTCAATCGCTATTATGACAGCAGGGTGTTTTAGTAGCAAACAGTGCAGCAGTCTGAGCGGTGTGTTTTTCTAGAAGCGTCCTGCAAGCCGATGGAGCCTCGCTTATTGATGTAATCTGTCTTGATAAATAGAATAACAACTTGCTGACAGGTCTGCTTGCTTTATTTATTTATTTATTTATTTATTTATTTAATTTTTTTAATCTGCTGTTCCAAATCTTGGCCACCAGGGGGAGACAGCCATGCGAGGTAACGCGTGTGTGCTACATTGCGTGCCCAGGTGTTAGAGGCTCATGGTTACTTCATTTGGCCTGAAGCTGTGACTGGCCCGGGTTTAACTTCACAGGACTAATAAGTAATAACAAATACACAAAATGGCAAGAGCACTGAACTTGAAACAACCTCAGTGTTAACTTAATGTGTGTGTTCCGTTCAAGTCAGTTTAAATACACGTCTCTCTCTCTCTCACTCACACACACACACACACACACACACACACACACACACACACACACACACACACACACACACACACACACACACACACACAGAGGGTGGTTTTGTGCACTGAATCACTAGCTGTGGTTGAGCCACTACTGCAGCTGGGACAGAGTCACTGGTATTACAGTGTCCAAAGATATCGCTGTAAAACGGTAAAACGGTACGTTTCCGTACACGGCTTCAAAATCAGATATTTGTGATGTCCTATCCATTCATGGGGAGAGAGACAAAGTGAATGCTGCAGCTCTGTAAGTTTTCTCATTACGTAATTGTCAGAAAAACAATATTAACTTTCTCTAACCGTCGCTCTGACAGTGGACCCAGCTGTAATTCAAATCACAGGTTTCTGTTCCTGCACTCGATCTAGCACGTTATCGTTTCTATAGCAACAACTAATTCGTAGGTGCTGGTAATGAAAGAAATAACAAGCATATAAAAATGTATGATTTGTGGATATTGTGACATCTGGAAACATTTGTCCTTTATGGAAGAAGTTTTCCCCCGTGAGAAAGTCTTCACGACCGAGAAGTTTAGTTTCTCAGTAACATTACATAAGGGATTTATTTATTTTGTGTGCGTGTCTTATTAACTTCAAAAGGGAAAATAGAGAGGCTGGGGGAAAGACTTTTATAACCGCTATAGTAACAGTTAAGTCATCGGTCAATGGGAACTAACGTTCGTAGATGTTCCACAACATTTAAATGTAACTCTAAATGGATAAAAAGTATGACATGAAATTTGTTAATTGTAGTCATTTGTATAGTTCACAAAGTAGCACATCTTACCTTTAATCAATAAATCAACATACAGAGACGTGTGTGTGTGTGTGATTTTTTTTTTATATATGTATATATGTGTGTGTGTGTGTGTGTGTGTGTGTATATATATATATATATATATATATATATATATATATATATATATATATATATATATATATAATACACACACACACACGTTAAATCTAGAACACTGACTATACAGTTCACTGTTTTGCCGAGGAAGAATATATACGTGGTTCATCACCGTTAGCTCACTTGCTGGTTGCTAATAAAAGACAAACATGGAGCTGTTCATGGTAACCGCCCCCCAAATTCAAGCCATTTCAAGCCTTGTTCTCCCTCTTTTAATGTCGTGGAACTACTTTAGTCAGTAGCCAGGATTAATAGCTTAAAAAAAGTCATGTGAAGTCTTCCTCAATTATAACACTCGTGTCATTTTCCCAGCGTACAGCAGTGACCGTTAACAGCTTCATCTGGAATCTTTTGTATGGGGGTAAATCAAATGAAATTATTATTATTATTATTATTATTATTATTATTATTATTAGTTGCATTGTTTATTGCAAATAGGTGTCCCAAACATGTATCTTTTTTCTTCTTCTTTGTTCTATGTCATTGCACTCCAGATTCCTCTAGGGGGAAAAAAATCCCTTCATTTATTTTTTTGTAAGTAGTGCTTTTAAGGTTTTCATTTGGCCCGCCTCCACACATTACCAGTGTATAGATATGGAACATGTATTTCCAGAATTTCCAAGGAGCAGTATTTCCTGCATGTTGGAGTGAGGCATTAAGGATATTGCGCATGTTTCTTTCTTTTGTGTGTGTGGGGGGGGGGGTAGCTTGATGTGTGAGCAGTGGATGTGATTGGTATTGGGGGGGGTAGCTTGATGTGTGAGCAGTGGATGTGATTGGTATGGGGGGGTAGCTTGATGTGTGAGCTGTGGATGTGATTGGTATTGGGGGGGGTAGCTTGATGTGTGAGCAGTGGATGTGATTGGTATGGGGGGGTTAGCTTGATGTGTGAGCAGTGGATGTGATTGGTATGGGGGGGTAGCTTGATGTGTGAGCAGTGGATGTGATTGGTATTGGGGGGTAGCTTGATGTGTGAGCAGTGGATGTGATTGGAATTGGGGGGGTTAGCTTGATGTGTGAGCAGTGGATGTGATTGGTATGGGGGGGGTAGCTCGATGTGTGAGCTGTGGATGTGATTGGTATTGGGGGGGTTAGCTCGATGTGTGAGCAGTGGATGTGATTGGAATTGGGGGGGGTAGCTTGATGTGTGAGCAGTGGATGTGATTGGTATGGGGGGGTAGCTCGACGTGTGAGCAGTGGATGTGATTGGTATGGGGGGTAGCTTGATGTGTGAGCTGTGGATGTGATTGGTATTGGGGGGGGTAGCTCGATGTGTGAGCAGTGGATGTGATTGGTATGGGGGGGGTAGCTTGATGTGTGAGCAGTGGATGTGATTGGTATGGGGGGTTAGCTTGATGTGTGAGCAGTGGATGTGATTGGTATGGGGGGGTAGCTTGATGTGTGAGCAGTGGATGTGATTGGTATTGGGGGGGGTAGCTTGATGTGTGAGCTGTGGATGTGATTGGTATGGGGGGGTAGCTCGATGTGTGAGCTGTGGATGTGATTGGTATTGGGGGGGTTAGCTCGATGTGTGAGCAGTGGATGTGATTGGAATTGGGGGGGGTAGCTTGATGTGTGAGCAGTGGATGTGATTGGTATGGGGGGGTAGCTCGACGTGTGAGCAGTGGATGTGATTGGTATGGGGGGTAGCTTGATGTGTGAGCTGTGGGTGTGATTGGTATTGGGGGGGGTAGCTCGATGTGTGAGCAGTGGATGTGATTGGTATGGGGGGGTAGCTTGATGTGTGAGCTGTGGATGTGATTGGTATTGGGGGGGTAGCTCGATGTGTGAGCAGTGGATGTGATTGGTATGGGGGGGTAGCTTGATGTGTGAGCAGTGGATGTGATTGGTATTGGGGGGGGTAGCTTGATGTGTGAGCAGTGGATGTGATTGGTATGGGGGGGTTAGCTTGATGTGTGAGCTGTGGATGTGATTGGTATGGGGGGGGGTTAGCTTGATGTGTGAGCAGTGGATGTGATTGGTATGGGGGGGTAGCTTGATGTGTGAGCTGTGGATGTGATTGGTATTGGGGGGGGTAGCTTGATGTGTGAGCAGTGGATGTGATTGGTATGGGGGGGTTAGCTTGATGTGTGAGCAGTGGATGTGATTGGTATTGGGGGGTAGCTCGATGTGTGAGCTGTGGATGTGATTGGTATTGGGGGGGTTAGCTCGATGTGTGAGCAGTGGATGTGATTGGAATTGGGGGGGGTAGCTTGATGTGTGAGCAGTGGATGTGATTGGTATGGGGGGGTAGCTCGACGTGTGAGCAGTGGATGTGATTGGTATGGGGGGTAGCTTGATGTGTGAGCTGTGGATGTGATTGGTATTGGGGGGGGTAGCTCGATGTGTGAGCAGTGGATGTGATTGGTATGGGGGGGGTAGCTTGATGTGTGAGCAGTGGATGTGATTGGTATGGGGGGTTAGCTTGATGTGTGAGCAGTGGATGTGATTGGTATGGGGGGGTAGCTTGATGTGTGAGCAGTGGATGTGATTGGTATTGGGGGGGGTAGCTTGATGTGTGAGCTGTGGATGTGATTGGTATGGGGGGGTAGCTCGATGTGTGAGCTGTGGATGTGATTGGTATTGGGGGGGTTAGCTCGATGTGTGAGCAGTGGATGTGATTGGAATTGGGGGGGGTAGCTTGATGTGTGAGCAGTGGATGTGATTGGTATGGGGGGGTAGCTCGACGTGTGAGCAGTGGATGTGATTGGTATGGGGGGTAGCTTGATGTGTGAGCTGTGGATGTGATTGGTATTGGGGGGGGTAGCTCGATGTGTGAGCAGTGGATGTGATTGGTATGGGGGGGGTAGCTTGATGTGTGAGCAGTGGATGTGATTGGTATGGGGGGTTAGCTTGATGTGTGAGCAGTGGATGTGATTGGTATGGGGGGGTAGCTTGATGTGTGAGCTGTGGATGTGATTGGTATTGGGGGGGTAGCTCGATGTGTGAGCAGTGGATGTGATTGGTATGGGGGGGTAGCTTGATGTGTGAGCAGTGGATGTGATTGGTATTGGGGGGGGTAGCTTGATGTGTGAGCAGTGGATGTGATTGGTATGGGGGGGTTAGCTTGATGTGTGAGCTGTGGATGTGATTGGTATGGGGGGGGGGTTAGCTTGATGTGTGAGCAGTGGATGTGATTGGTATGGGGGGGTAGCTTGATGTGTGAGCAGTGGATGTGATTGGTATTGGGGGGGGTAGCTTGATGTGTGAGCTGTGGATGTGATTGGTATGGGGGGGTAGCTCGATGTGTGAGCTGTGGATGTGATTGGTATTGGGGGGGTTAGCTCGATGTGTGAGCAGTGGATGTGATTGGAATTGGGGGGGGTAGCTTGATGTGTGAGCAGTGGATGTGATTGGTATGGGGGGGTAGCTCGACGTGTGAGCAGTGGATGTGATTGGTATGGGGGGTAGCTTGATGTGTGAGCTGTGGATGTGATTGGTATGGGGGGTTAGCTTGATGTGTGAGCAGTGGATGTGATTGGTATGGGGGGGTAGCTTGATGTGTGAGCTGTGGATGTGATTGGTATTGGGGGGGTAGCTCGATGTGTGAGCAGTGGATGTGATTGGTATGGGGGGGGTAGCTTGATGTGTGAGCAGTGGATGTGATTGGTATGGGGGGGGTAGCTCGATGTGTGAGCAGTGGATGTGATTGGTATTGGGGGGTTAGCTTGATGTGTGAGCAGTGGATGTGATTGGTATTTGTGTGGGGGGGGTAGCTTGATGTGTGAGCTGTGGATGTGATTGGTATTGGGGGGGGTAGCTCGATGTGTGAGCTGTGGATGTGATTGGTATTGGGGGGGTTAGCTCGATGTGTGAGCAGTGGATGTGATTGGTATTGGGGGGGGTAGCTCGATGTGTGAGCTGTGGATGTGATTGGTATTGGGGGGGGGGGGTTAGCTTGATGTGTGAGCTGTGGATGTGATTGGTATGGGGGGGTAGCTCGATGTGTGAGCAGTGGATGTGATTGGTATTGGGGGGGGGGGTAGCTTGATGTGTGAGCAGTGGATGTGATTGGTATTGGGGGGGGTAGCTTGATGTGTGAGCAGTGGATGTGATTGGTATTGGGGGGGGTAGCTCGATGTGTGAGCAGTGGATGTGATTGGTATTGGGGGGGGTAGCTTGATGTGTGAGCAGTGGATGTGATTGGTATGGGGGGGTAGCTTGATGTGTGAGCTGTGGATGTGATTGGTATTGGGGGGGGGTTAGCTTGATGTGTGAGCAGTGGATGTGATTGGTATGGGGGGGTTAGCTTGATGTGTGAGCAGTGGATGTGATTGGTATGGGGGGGTTAGCTTGATGTGTGAGCTGTGGATGTGATTGGTATGGGGGGGGGGTTAGCTTGATGTGTGAGCAGTGGATGTGATTGGTATGGGGGGGTAGCTTGATGTGTGAGCTGTGGATGTGATTGGTATTGGGGGGGGTAGCTCGATGTGTGAGCAGTGGATGTGATTGGTATTGGGGGGGGTAGCTTGATGTGTGAGCTGTGGATGTGATTGGTATGGGGGGGTAGCTTGATGTGTGAGCTGTGGATGTGATTGGTATTGGGGGGGGTAGCTCGATGTGTGAGCTGTGGATGTGATTGGTATTGGGGGGTTAGCTCGATGTGTGAGCAGTGGATGTGATTGGTATGGGGGGGGTAGCTTGATGTGTGAGCAGTGGATGTGATTGGTATGGGGGGGTTAGCTTGATGTGTGAGCAGTGGATGTGATTGGTATTGGGGGGGGTAGCTCGATGTGTGAGCAGTGGATGTGATTGGTATTGGGGGGGGTAGCTTGATGTGTGAGCTGTGGATGTGATTGGTATTGGGGGGGGTAGCTTGATGTGTGAGCTGTGGATGTGATTGGTATGGGGGGGTAGCTTGATGTGTGAGCTGTGGATGTGATTGGTATTGGGGGGGGTAGCTCGATGTGTGAGCAGTGGATGTGATTGGTATTGGGGGGGGTAGCTCGATGTGTGAGCAGTGGATGTGATTGGTAGGCAGCGCTGCTGTTTATCCGTGTGAGTGCAGGTAAGGCCAGTCTGAGCTTGCTCAGAGAATCACTTGCATTTCACACATGACAGGACCAGACAACGCCGCAAGGGTGTGTATGAATGTCTGTTACTATGATAAACCTAACAAACAAACAGAAACTGCTGCCCGTGTGTGAGACAGAAGTGTGTGAGATCATTATTTTTCTTGTAGTTGCTTTTATCGCTTAATTTCGCTCTGTCACTGTCACTTACCGTCTGATTTACTTCCATCCCTTTCTCATGATCACACGATGACCTATGACTTACAGAGAACTGCTTCTACATATTTCCTGGCAGCCAGGTGTGTGGCCCTAAACATCCCTATTAGTTTCTCACCAGGGGTATGTTGTGTAGGTGGCGTTGTACACATGACGCATAAACAATCTGTTCATCCACACTGACTTTCCCTTCGCTGGCTTAGATACCCAATGTAGATTTCCGCAGAATTCCTGGTGTCCGTTTCAGGAGACTGACGGCTGAGTCCGGGGGGTGTGGCACCAGATCTTACTAGGTTCAAGGCAACACAGGTGAAGTCAAAGAGCACGAGTGTGAGGAGTAAAGGCTCCGATTTCCAGGCACGCCGGAGGTCTGTTGCATAATGTTGTCATTGGTCGACGTCTGTAACGATCATGTCCGATTGACGGGAAGGAGATGACTGTGTATGCGTGATGTAAACATTGTCACACGGTAAAGAGGTGAACTAGAAAAAACGTGGCTTGTTTTTCCAGGGACTGTGGAAACTGAAAGTATTTTTGAATATGAATTCTGTCGATTTGAGTGATCTACACCTCACATTAAATACAATGCTTTCTTTTTTTCTTCCGTGTTAAATAAATTGATATTTTTGGCCGATTTGTACCATTTAACGAATCATTTTACCGTTTTAATTGGTTAACGCGCACCTATTATGCTCTTGAAACGTGCCTAATTATGTTTTAAAGTTCTCCAAAAACACTTTAACGTGCCCTTAATTTAAATGGCAGTATTACCTACCAATTCACCCCCCATGTCACAAATGACTCGTAATGATCCGTTCTAAATGATTCATTCTAAACTCCTCCTTTCAGGGAACGTAGCCTCATCAGACATCCCAGTCTGTTGGGATTTTTCCGGCTAAACGCCACATTTACGGGCCGTGTTGTGATCTTACACAAATCTTTAACGTAAGCGAATTTCTTTCCCCAGTATTATGAGCGATTTGTTCCAGCTATGCAGGAAGCTGGTGGCTTTAGAAAAGATAAGCCACCAGATTTAGTCCTCCTGATTAAGTTCTTTTGAAAGTCGTCTATGGTTTGTGGTCCTCCGTATGAAGCTCGGCCAATACCTGGTTATGTGGCAGCAGCGCAATGCGTTAAAAACACGCCGGTACATGTGAAGAGCTTCAGTTAAATAATCAAGTTAAATATCAGGACGGGGGTGTGCTCTCCGTGACCGTGGGCTGGTTTTTGGTGCCAGATGGGCTGATATGAGTGCATCAGAAATGCATGGTCTCCTTGGGTTTTCACACACGCGACAGTCTGTAGAGTTTACACAGAATGGTGTGGAAAAGAAACGGAAAATCGATTCACCGAGTGGTGGTTCTGTGGGCGGAAGTGCCTAGTTGATGCGCGAGGTCAGAGGGAACTCAAAAAGCCACTCTTTACAACCGTGGTGAACGGAAAAGCGTTTCAGGATGCACGACGTCCGATCCGGAGACGCCCCGGCCGAAATCCACGTCGAGCTCCGTTCCTGCCGGACGAGAACACGAGGCCGTGTCTGCAGTGGGCGCGGGCTCCCCGGAACTGGACGGTTGCTGCTTCACTCCTCAGTTAGATCCTTGGAGTTTTGTGTGTTCTCCCCGTGTAGCTCAGGTTCTCTGGCTTCCTTCCACCTTCCAAAACCCGCAAGTAGGTAGATCGGTTACTCCAAACCGCTCCTAGGTAGGAACGAGCGTCTGATTGTGTGTATGCAAGGTGCCCAGTGATGAACTAGCATCCCATCCAGAGTGCATTCCCACCTCATGCCCAGTGTTCCACTGTGCCCAGGAACGTGACGGTGAGGTTTTCCGTAACGAAAGGAATAAATATTGAGATGGTAATGTAGAGTAAACAGTGATGGAGAACCCAATTGTGCAAAGATATCCGAAGTCTGTGAAATGGACGAGGGGTTGTTATATTAGCATGAAGTCAAATAACATCTGCAGATGTTAACAGAAAAGCGTTTGGCCTATGGCATCATCAGGATTCGAACTCGCAGTCTCCTGACCGTGCCACGGCGAACAGAGCAAAATCGGCCATCGTTCCGTGGGTGGGACGGTCGGCGTAACCGTGTCCCCTGTCAATCACTGCAACACCGGCCAACCGTGGGTGTCCGAGAGCTCATGTATGCGTGAGAGGGTAAATAGCACTTTCCTTTGAGTGTATTCAGCTCCCCTGTGATGTAGCATGAGCAACGTGTCTCCAAGGATGCAAGTGCTAACCTTCATCCTACCCGATTTCATAGCAGTCATGTCACGGGCGAGAAATTGGAGGAAAATGGGTTAACGGAAAAACCAGACCGAGGTGGTATAGATGATACCGCTTCTTTAAATGTCTAGGAGTGCACTGCTTTGATGGGTATGTTATTTTCATCTCTACATGAACAGTCGGATATGGGATTTCTCAATATCTGGATTCCCTAACCAGAACATCATAAATCCATCTTCATTAGACATGCCGGTGGTTCATAACTTAAAATAAGCTAACGAAAGGCCTGATGATTGGCTGGAGAAGATTGGGGCTATGACTTTAGCATTATGTCATGGATTGGCCGTCGGAGATCGATGGTTCTACTACTGCCAGGACCGGAACTGTGGTTCTGTGCATTTTTGACTGAGAGGTTGAATTGGACATCAGGCTCACAGCCTGAAATTAGCTAATGCTTTTCCAGTACTGGATGAGAGAAAGTCTCTTGATTCTGCCTGTAGGAATGTTCGGACATCAATCATATTTACACAACACTCACGACAGGGCAGCAGTACGGACGGCTGATTTTAGCCAATTATGATAAAACTATGTTTTTACAAACGAATCCTCCTTGTGAATCATATATCAAGGCTGGTAGGTTAAAGGAAGGCAGAACGGGTGCTTTCATAGCCTCAAGACCGTGAAGGTGGAATGAAGAAACTGGAGCATGATATTGACTTTGGAGTGAGCGAGTGAATGAATGTCAGTGTGACATCTTACACTGGAAATTATTTTGTTGAGCTCTGCATACTTCTTGTTTCCCGACTTTTACATTTTCCACAGAATAATTAGGCTTTAAAATGACTCATCACTGAAAACTATGAATCAAGGTGGTTACAGTGTAACCGAGCTAATGGGGCGGGGCTGGGGGTGACCGTTCCTTGGAATCCAGATCCGTCATCTCAGATTGAGAATGTTTATAGCTTCTTTGTTGCATGTTGTTGCTTCAACCATAATTGTTTGCTATGTGTGTAAGTGGAGCAGATGCTCAGTCAGACAGCGCCTCAGTATAAACCAGGAAGTGAGCACTTGACCCGGGCTGAAAATAGCTCAGTCGAGTGTCGACAGAGACTGTGATCTCATCAGTGTTACGCATTCTTCTTTTATTCTGACCCGTTTGATAATCTCTCCAGTGCCTTGATCTCAATCAGTGAACGTCTCAATGTTCTACAGTCGAAACAAAGATGGATTTTTTTATATTATTCTGTCTGACCAACTGTGTACCTTTTTTTTAATATTTCAGCAGAGACTGCATACTACATTTATACATTTACAAGCCTTGAGTGCGGGAAGTAGCTCTCGCATGTCTAATTTATTCCCGATCGCCTACTGAAAGTCGAACCAGGTGAGGCATTACTACTCGTCGACGTATGTGAAAGCTGCTCATTATATCCTATGCTAATGTATGAAAGCATCTAAAATTAAACTCGAGTATACACCGGTATGTTTTTTTTTTTTTTCCCCTATAAATAGCAGTACTCTGGAATGATCTTGTGAAGATACCGTGTGTTATGGGACCAGATGGAAGTGTATGGGGCGATCGTTGTCTAGCTACACGTGAAGGATAAGATTTGTACTGGAGTTAATCCTTCCATAAATACACACACAAAGAGAGACGCACTTTTTCTGTATAATACACGCTATCGGTTCTCGCTTTCTTTATCGGTAGACGTGATTAGATGTATAACGAGAATTCCGGACAATTCCCGAGATATGCAACTTTTCCACCTTTTACCATGTTCATGGATCAGGAAGTACTTGCACACAGCGGGGAAAAAATAATAGATGGGGCGGGAGGGATGTGTACTTGGCCTCGATTGTGAAATTCTTGTATGGCAAAACAAGCTACTGTTAAATAAGTGTGTGTATATATATATATAAGTATTTTATCCGCCTGCAGCTCTTCCTTGTTCAGCCCTTCAAATTAATACCCGTGACAAACGTGTTCTTTCTTTCTCTGTTGATGTCTGCAGTGACGGCGCTGCATCATACGAATTTACTCAGCTTCATGTATTAGTCATGAGCGAAATGAACACTAATGAGAACAATAATGAGAACTCGTGTAAGAGTTCATTGAAAGGCGTGTGGCAGCCTGGGAAAGCTCTCGACATGCTCAAATCTTGATTGTTCTGAAAACTACAGGCTTTCTGTAATCTCTCGAAAGTGGGAAAAGGAGCAAATTGCAAATTTTGGAATGAATTTTAAATTCATTCCAATTTCATTGTGACTCCACCGAAAGATGCTACGTGGACGTCTGCGTTTCTAACCTAATCTATTTATGGAAAAAAAACACCATCACTGTCAAATGTGAAAGATTTAATGGCGTACGTTTGGAGAGAGTTTTCGGTTCGATAATCCGTGTCATCCACGTCAGTTTCGGTCTCGTTACCTGAGGTAAAAGCATTCAAACACGAGCCAAAACCGACAGTGAGTCATCTCTTTTCTCAGATGATCTCTTTTCAGGCTAACGTTGGTGGGAAAGTAATAGCTGATTCATTCTGTCACTTTTTCATTCTGTTGGGTAAATTTCTTGGTTCTACACTCTATTAGATCATTTAAACCATTTAAAACTTTCAGATTGTATAACCCCCCCCCCCCCACCCCCCCACCCCAGTTTAGTCTTAGCCAGATCCCACCATCCAAGCCAGCCAGTTGCATCGTTTAAAAATGCTCCTCATGCTACATACGACACAATCCAAGGACGGCGATATCGGCTCTCTTCCGCATGCATGAACTGGTAGACATCAACGATTGGCTAGAGGTGGTGGTGGTGGTGTTCTAGATCGGGGAGAGAGTGTATGGTATCCCTCTCATCCAGCATGCACGGCCAGTTTTGCTCTCTTGGACTCCTGGCCACGGATGTCAAGATTCCACTCGAGCCCCACAACAGCCTTTATTTAATTACAAACGGAAACGATTAGTCTTATGTCCATTTTTCTGTGGCGCAGAACTATCCAGCAACTTGTTTAAAGCATGACATTCACTGTGTGAGGAAGTCACACCGAGTCGGCAAGGGTTTAGTCATCTCTAGGCAGACTTTGCAGGAAGAAAGCCATGGCAAGGTTCGAAAGTAACCAAAATACTAACACTTGTTAGTATGTTTTGTTGAATGTTTTTTTTTTTTCTTAAAGTTGAGGTGTTCAAGTATGTTCTTATCAGGGAAAAACTCAATTTTGGTCAAAACTAGAGATGCACCGATACTAAATCTCTCAGCCGATACTGATAAGCGGTTATTCAGAGTGATATCGGCCGATACCGATACTGCCTTTTATACCTTCTCATAAATAAATAATAATTCATTTAAAAGAATAAAAACTTTCTTCTCTCCATTTCATCAAGTCGTTTCACAGTAACTGGTCTCATAAACACGGCACTCTGATTAACATGAACACATGAACTCTATTCTGAAGATTAAAGTAAGATTATTAACTTATTGAATGTTATTAATACTTATTATTATTATTATTATTATTATTATTATTATTAATAATAATAATACATAATACTCCTGTTAGTCTCACATTCACTCTCGATAAACAAAAGCATTTCTACTTCATCACTGACATCAGACTGGTCATATATAATATCAACTTTTTATATATTAACATTCACTGGATATGAAATATACTACTAATATGTGTGTGTGTGTATATGTATGTATATGTATGTATATGTATGTGTGTATGTATGTATGTATGTGTGTATATATATATATATATATATATATATATAATAGAGAGAGAGAGAGGTGTGTGTAATATATACTTTTTTTGTAAACTCCTCTTCATTTAAATCTTTCACCGGTGTACTGGCGCTTTAATTCAGCACGGGGGCGAGCGGGCAGGGCGGCAAAAAATAGACTCTCGCCAAATCTCCCGCTTTTCTGCTGCGGCGTCCGGTGCAAGACGTTGTCGGTACAGAGATTACAAACCGCAGTTTTATCATCATCCCACACAAGAGACGACATCCTTACACACCGCACGAAATCCATGTGTTTTCCCGCCCTCTTTTGATTGACGGGATATAATCGGCCCCGAACATCGGTCGTTTTTAAGCTATCGGCCGATAGCCCTTAGCGTGACTCTCAGCCTTCATCGGTGCACCTCTAGTCAAAGCTCGATCTTTCATCGTTTTTGGTCGTCTTCCTCAAATCAGCCACAGTAGCATTCGATGGTTTCCCCCCACAGCTCCACAAATATTTGTCTGATGGCGGTTCAGAAAATTTCTGATTTCCTGATACATTCTCAGTTCATATGAGGCTCACTCAGACAGCTGATCATGTCTTCATTTTTTTTTTTCTTTTCCTTTCCCTAATTGGTGGTATAAACGCTGTTCCGGAAACCTAGTATTGTACCCATTAAATGGAGTGAACGTCCTTTTAGATCCCCAGCCATTGGGGAATGGTTGGGGGCGGGACATGGGCAGTGTAGGTACTCCTAAACCTGACTATGACCTTTTTCCTCTTCTCCGTTTGAGTTCATACCATTCGTTGTGTGATGTTATTCTGTTGAGGTTGGGGGGGTTAATGCCAAGGTCGGATTGGAAGAACGTCCCCCACCCTGCAGTTATCCATGCAATGACTTTGCTTTTAAGAATTGAAGCCTTTTGAGTCCTCTTCAATTCTTTGTTTTTCTTATTAAGGGGGAAAAAAAAATTGTAGCAGACTTAAGCAAGGCTCAACTTGGATTACTTTAAATGACAAATGGGCAGAGAGTGTGATTGGCAGTGACTCGGATAACTCTCCGGTTTCAAGGCCAGGGTTTGCTTCTGCCTTTTTATATCCTAATAAATACACGTGTATGAGTTTGGATGATCTAGAGCAATGCAGACTGGACGGGTCATGTAATCCACTCGAGCAGACTGGCTCCTGGCATCAGCTAGTAAATACTGTAGCAGTGAGGAGTAGAGATGAAGGTTCCAAGATTTGTTCCTGGAAATCGGCCATCCTCCAGAGTTTATTCCAGTCCAACACGTTAGGTGGTTGGTCCAGTCAATCATCCGGACGCCTTTAATGTAAACCGGAGTGTTGATTTATAGTTCACGTCTGCCTTTTGTATTCTAATGAATATACAGGTAAAGGAAAGGTCCACCCTGAGTATGTTTTTGCATTGAAATATTTCTGTTGTGCTTAGCGATTCCGCTGCTAATTTCTGGGCTGACGATGTTTTTCATCTCTCCCGTGAGATGTTCGTGGACGTGCATGAGAAATCCGAGATGGAGCTACCACGGAGACCGTCAACGTTTAACCGAGTTACGGCAGAGACTCCGTTAGCGGTCTCCGAGATGGCCGGGGTGATGGTGTTGAAAGCAGTATTAGCTGGAAATCGATCTCTTGGAGCCGAGGGTACGGACGAGAAGGCGAGCGAGCTGGACAGACCGAAGGACTAAAGCACCGCCGCATCACCTCTTTTTAGCTAGGCATGAAGTGAGGACGGTTACAAATGACTTTTTAAAATAAATAACGCCCTCCGTGCATCACATGTAATCTGGTGACCTCACAGGTACGTGTGTAAATAAAGGAAAGAGGAAAGCAGTGTGGGATAAAATACTTTTATATAGAGCTTATTTTACAGCTTAAAATCTGGGTTTGTTTTTTAATAAAATAAATCAATTTGTTGCTCATGTGAGTCACAACTGGCACGCAAGAGTTGGGGTAGGGTTCTGTTTTAAAATGCTTAATTTCAGTCATCATGGGGTGTGTGTGTGTGTGTGTGTGTGTGTGTGTGTGTGTGCGCGCGCGTCTGGCCTCCTTTTACAGCGTCAGCATTTTCATCCAAGTTCACTTGGAGTGGGAGCTGAGCGTCATGTAGGTCACATGCACGAGTCACTGCTTGTGCTAACGGTGCGTTCCGTGGAACACTCTGCGATTACATAGTCCCGAGCTTTTTTTTTCTTTTTTTTCTTCTGCTTTTGACTCTCGCCCTGTTTTCTCACAGTCTCTTTCTTGAGCCATGGAGACGCTTGAATCCAAATCCAAGACGTCTTTAAAATTCTGCACTTTTACTCGGCACAGCTAGAGCCCGGCGTGGCGTGGCGTGCCATCAGCCTTGGTGCTCAACAGAGATGTTTTTTTTTTTTTTTTTTTTGACGTAATTGTAACAGATTGCAGTTACGCTGTTACATGTATTCCGTTCCTCCCCAAGCCTGTGGGTAGTTTAGGGAACTGTCGTCATATTTGTTCAGGGAGGATTTTTTTCCTTTCCGTTTGCTTGAGGACTTCTGCTTCAGCAGAAAAATCGGACTGTAACCGGATCCCACACCAGAATCCATCCGTTCATCCGTCCATTTTCTGTACCGCTTATCCTACACAGGGTCGCGGGGAGCCTGGAGCCTATCCCAGTGGACTCTGGGCACAAGACGCGGCGCCAACCGGTCACAGGGCACAATCTATCACGCGCGCACACACTACGGACAATTTGGAAATGCCGATCAGCCTACAGTGCATGTCTTTTAGACTGGCTGAGAGAACCGGAGTGCCCAGAGGAAACCCCCGTAGCACGGGGAGAACGTGCAAACCTCACGCACACAGGGCGGCGGTGGTAATCGAACCCCCACTCCTGGAGGTGCGAGTCAAACGTGCTAACCCCTAAGCATAATCGAATATCTACCATCAAAGTGAAGACTTAAATCTGTACTTCTTCTTCTGCTCCATACGGGGTTTAGTCGTGTTTGTTCCAGCAGTCACCCACAAGACCTGATTCTACTTTACTAATTGCTCACTGTATTTGATTTACTTTTCAAATCTACTTTTCTCTCCAGTTCCCTCCCAGCGGCCAGCTCAGCCTTATCACACGACAGCTTCCGAGCAGGGAGGCTCCGGGCTTCCTCTGAGACACGTGAAACTCGCCAACTGTGTCTTTTCAAACTGCTGCTCGTGTATAGGCTCACGCATACCTGGCCAGCGTAACACACACTAGGAAAGTGCCATTTACCCTCTGAGCTCACAGACACCCTCAATTGGCCAGTGACTCCGAGACCGACGGGGGAGAGAGTATTGCTGCCATCCAACCCGACGAGCAAGACCAGTTCCGCCGCCTTGGTTTCTAACCAGTGGCAGCAATTTTTGTTTGCACTACTCAGGAGGCAAAACGTCCGGTCGGGGTGTACAGTATACGTACGCTTGGACAGATCTCAGTGGACGCTGCAAGCCATGTGATCAAGCACCGTACTTTATGTATAGAGTGGATTATTTTGGGAATGCGTCATGCTTCACCATGTTCTCTTGCGCTAGCTTTGATGCACTTTTGGTTTGGACTCGAGGACTTCTCGCTATCCTAATAAGAGGAAGACTGCTACGGCGTGGTACTGTGGAGCTGTTAAGTGGTGAACGACCGGGTTAGTTTGCGGCGTATGTTGGTGTCATCTTTGTGTTTTTTCTCTCTCTCTCTCTCTCTCTGTTTGTTTGTGCGTGTGTTTTTCTCGTTTTCAGCCCTGCAGCATCTTCTATCCACGTGTTTTTTTTTTTTTTTTTTGTTGTTTTGTTTTTTGTCTTTTCGTGCCAAAGGAAGATTGAAGAAAAATTTTCCCCCTTCCTTCCTCGTGTTGCACAATTGCACTGCGCATATTCATGCGTTTGGAAACTGCCGGAAACATTAAAGGACAAAAACAACGTGCCCACAGAATAGGTGAAGGGGGGGACAACCTGATACAAACATGACTTTCTCCCTTTCTCTCCTGGATAAGCCTCGCCCCTTGCCAATCAGATAAACTTCCATATCTCTAGAGGAACTGACTGCACACACACTCCCAGAATCCAGACCAGGGGAGCGGACGCACACCAACTCAGAGGACCGAACAAAGATTTCCCATATGCACACGCGTATGATGACGTGCAGTCCGCAGGGCTCCGAGGGAGCGCGCCCACACGTGTTTGTCTGTCTGCCACAGGTGAGCCGCTCCAGGAGCAACAGAGGCCTTCTTTTCCTTTTTCTTTTTCTTCATCCATCTCTGTGGACTCCCTTTTTTTTTTTTTTTTTTCTTTTCTTTTCTTTTCTTTTCTTCATGTGCAGATCAGATGTACGGGAGAGCATGCTGCATTTGCGTTGGTTTAACTGTATAAGCTCTTAAAAGTATTGTGACATGGGTAAATCTGACAGATATGGCCTGAAGAAGCTTCTGGTGCATTTCTTGCTCACGTCACAGGCCGCGATGTGTAAGCGGAGCAGTTTGAACATGTCGAATAGGGCAGGCGAGCAGGTCTGGGCTGGTGCTGGATTTGTAAGACTTGAAACAGCACTTCTCCTATTTTCTATCTGTCTCTTCGTTTCTTTAGGGAAAAAAAGTTGTCCTTTTTTTTCTCTCTCTCTCTCTCTCTCTCTCTCTCTCTCTCTCTCTCTCTCTCTGTGTGATTTATTATTATTATTATTATTATTATTATTATTATTATTTTTATGAGCAGGAACTAAAAGGAGCTTCTTTTCAAACTGAGATCTCGGGCCTAAGATCCGTGCCTGTGTGTTTTCCTCCAGCATCTACGTATTTCACATCTGCTTCCTATATCAGCTACCCAAGATCCTCAGCACTTTCCGATTTAAATGACCCCACTTAGTTTTTCCCCCCATTGCATTATAACGAACCGGCCTTGGCTCCCGACTTTTAATATCCTGCTAAATAAAAGTAGGAAGAAGTTGTTAAAGAACTCAAACGCAGAATGGAATTTTGCACATTTCCAAATGAGGGGAAAGTAAACGGTCATTTCCCTGAAAGACTCGCTGTTTATTTCTCCTCGTCCCTCTCTCGTTTGTGATCTACTTTTTCCTCCCCTTTTCCACTTTCTCCTCTGGGTGTGTGTTTCTCGCACTCCCTCCCTCCCCCCCTCCTTCTCTCTTTCCTTCAGTCCGTCTCTGTCTCTCCCGCCCTCTATCCTTCTCGGTTCCATTCCTCCCCTCGAGCTACGGATAGCAGTGTTGCGTCACAGTGGGCTGTAAGAGCCCGAGTCGGTGCGCTGGGCTGTCAGTTTGTTTGATCGCTGTCCAGTCGAGTCGAGCTGAGCCGAGAGAGTAAAGAACCGCAGGTGAGTCTACTTTCTCTGATCATTTCCTTTTTCTCCACTTTTTCTCTGGGGTCCGGACATGAACCGCTACGCTTCTAATTGGACACAGCTGGGTCGTGTTTAACGTCTTGCGTCGGAAACGGTAGTCACCGGCGGTTTGACTGGTAAAACGGTGTGTGACGGTTCCGTTTTAATGTCTACGTGTCCGAATACGTTTGCGCTTCTGATTATCAGCAGTGTTTCTGACCAGGCTCTATTTAAACTCTGTCGTATATTATGACTAGGTTTGTATCCGTGGGATCTTCGACTGGCCTGTATAACAGGTAGTTGTGAGAATTGACAGTCTCTGCCGTTTCAGATGGGTGTGTGGTGTTCCAGATATCTGTTTGCACTACATGTTGAAACACACACCGGCAGAATGTTTTTACGGGAAACTAGGCTGCCGATGACGACGTCCGATGACCGTGTTGATCATTCACTAACCCTGGATTGGCACCATGTGTTCATACCTGGGAGATTGTTTAGTACAGTCCCAGTGCCACAGAACCCAAAAGTCACGGGGAGATCACTCCTGGACAGTAACACGAGCTTAGGATCAAACCCGCAACTGAAAAGCTGTGCCTTTCTCATCACGTGTCCGAACACGATTATATTCCTCCGGATGAACAGAAGAAACGATTACAGATACACCCAGATGTACATTATCCCCGTTTTATTTGTAGAGCATCTGTTCGAGACTCGTGGAAAAAACACGGTCATTTCGATAGGGGTTAAAGAAGTGTAGATTGAACTCATTCACTCGTCTTCGGTATCCATGTTGTTCTGCTCATGGTGATATTCAGGAACGCTGGGGGCGACAAGGAAATGCACCCTGGATTGGCATCATGTGTTTATACCTGGGAGATTGTCTAGTACAGTCCCAGTGCCACAGAACCCAAATGTCACGGGGAGAACACTCATGGACAGTAACACGAGCTTAGGATCAAACCCGCAACTGTGAGGAGGCAACGCCGCTGTGCCTCTCTCATCACGTGACCGAACACGATTATATTCCTCCGAATGAACAGAAGAAACGATTACAGATACACCCAGATGTACATTATCCCCGTTTTATCTGTTCGACACTAGTGGTATGCACCAGGATGCGCCGGGATCCCACGGGAGGGTTTATTTGCGAGGCGAAGGAAGACCTCCTTCGTTAAGACGAATACGCAGTGCTACACGACGCGTATACTAACGATTCATCCTTAGTAACTGCCTGGTCAGGAACTCGGTGGTTTTAAACTAGTCGGCTACTAGTTTGATTTTTGGGAAGTAGAACCAAGTCGGTTTCTTTAGAAAATCTCACAGGCAGGTGCGAGCGAAAATCACCACCACCAAAACAACAAACCTTCTTGTTTAGGCCACACCCACTTTGGGCTTCAGTCTGAATTTAGAGTGTTAAACATGTACACAAATACTGAGATTAGACCGTCGCATTTAATTTTCGTTGGTCTTTAGGAACTGGTGCCTCATCACGGCTGCATTTTATTACATTTGAATACAGTTGACAAACACACCCGTTTTAATTGGGGGGGAAACTCTTCCCGGTGCCCGCTGTTTACATTACGCCACACCTGTCAGCTTTCGACCAGAAGGGCCGAGTGTCATAGGCATGACTAATCCAGTCTATGAGTACGCCTTTCCTAAAAAGAGTGGCGATCCAGCGCGGCGGACGACTCCTTGGGTCGATATGAGTCAGTATTTTCACCACACTGAAGCAGTGGCTGGGCTTTTCGCATGATTAGTAGAGCGTGCAATCCTGGAAAAACCCAGCGGCGTCCCTCAGAGGTGTGTCATAAGCTCATTCGTGAACTCTCCGCTCGTGGTGCATCGCTCTTTCCCTCTCTTAAGCGGACGCTTTATAAGAGTGAGCGTCTGGATGCCACCCTGAAACGTTTCTCCAAAAAAGGTTAATGTAAAGATTTCTGGGTAGAAGTGTCTTTCGTGAGCGTTTAGGATTGGAGCAGGGTTTTATCCTGAAGTATGGGATGGAGAGAACCTCACAAAGGATATCCAGAATACATTGGAATACCGTCTCATTTCTTCAAAATTCCCAAAACGTATACGTGTAATATTCCGTACACTCTTTAAACCTTATAGTCCTATATAGCTAAATCTTATAAAAAAAAAAAATAAATAAAAAGACGACGCGTTTTGTTTCGTAAGCCTCCGTGCTTGTGTTGTCAGCCCACTAGCCGATAACTCCGTCAGTCGTGTGTTTTTTTTTTTTTTTTTTTTTCTTTTCTTTTCTCGGAGACCGGCGTCAGAGCTTGCGTTCAGCTCTTATTTTCGCGTGTCGATGTGGATAAGCTCATTAACATGTCGAGCGCTTTCATGTCTCCGTCGAGCGCTGGCCAGCCAGACCGCACGGACCCCGCAGCTCGCTTCAGAAGACTAGTCGTTAGAGGGTTTTCTGTTTTTAGGCCCACTTAACGAGCGAATGCAAAACAAATTGTGGAGAAGGACGTTAATCGAAGGCAGGCTCTGCCGCTGCCTCTTTTTTAAAAATGTATTTATTGCTTTCTTTCTTTCTTTTAATAGACCAGACGTGAACCTCCATCCACGCCGCTACGCAGCCCCGTATCATCGTAAAGTAAATTAGACCCTTCTCTGGTTTACTTGAAGATATATTATCCGTGTAGTTAAATCTTTTGTGAGCTTAGGTCACTATACTTGGTTGCAGGCATCATACATTGAACACTGAACACTTGGCGAGTGATCATCGTTGTGTTCAGTTCAGTATTGTGCCATAGCAGGCTGATCTAATTGTGTGTGTGTGAGAGGTTGGCTTCGGTTCATCATGTTTAAATCTTTGTTTGTGTGGATTTCTTGCATGAGCGTGACTAATCTGTTTTTTTCCGTGAGCCGTTATGATTCTAGGCTTAAGTGTTGTGGGTGTGTTGTGTGTGTATATGTGTGTGTATGCGTGTGAGAGAGAGGGAGAGCGTGAGCGTACGAGTGTCCTGTCTGCATCACACACTTTTGTCATGGATGCTGACGCTTACTCCTGTGAATCATTTACGGTCGTGCTGTAATCCGCCTCTGTCTCCGTGTACGTCTGTCTCACACACACACACACGCTCTCAGTTACACGTTCTAGATGTAAGTAGTCCCAGTTTATAAGCCGAGGGCATTTACAGGACGATTAAATCCGTGCTGGAGTCAGAGATCAGTTTGTGTTTTAAAAAGAAAATGAGAGCCAGCCTGTCTCTGTAGTGGGTGAGACGTCTTACTTACTTTTACTTCATTTACTTTTATAGGCTGATTTTGTTTTTTTGTTTTTTTTGGTGTGTGTGTGTGTGTGTGTGTGTGTGTGTGTGTGTGTTCCTGCTGAAATTACATTATTCATGTCATACACTTGTTTCCAACTGAAATGGCCGTCATGACGATATCAATATTGTGCAAATTTTAAATGACAAATTATTGGAAACAGCTGATTTTGATTTTCTACAATGTTTTTTTTTTTTTTTTTTTTACCTTTTTTTCAGTATTATATTTGTCTGTTTAATATTTTTTTTTATTTATTTATTTTACAGATTCCTTTTCAATTTTAAACATTTATTTATTTACTGTAAATAGGAATTATTGTTATTTTTTTAATTATTTAAAAATAAAAATACACCTAGATATTAAATTGAATACGATCTAACTTTTTTATTAATTTTTTTTTATTATTATTATTATTATTATTATTATTATTATTATTTTTTTTTTTTAATTTATTTTTTATAAAATGCAACAGCACTTTCTGGCTTTTTTATTTATTTTATTATTATTGTTATTATTATTATTATTATTATTATTATTTTATTTATTTATTTTTTTATAAAATGCAACAGCACTTTCTGGCTTTTTTATTTATTTATTTTATTATTTATTTTTATTTATTTTTATAAAATGCAACAGCACTTTCTGGCCTTTTTTTATTTATTTATTTTATTATTTATTTATTTATTTATTTATTTATTTATTTATTTTATAAAATGCAACAGCACTTTCCGGCTTATTTAATTTTTTTGTTTTCTTTTTTTAATTAGCTTAATTATCATGACTATATATAGTTTTTGTAGGAATCATGATCAAATATTTTTGTCAGATCGTCCCCCTTTCTAGCTTCCGAGTCTTTGTTAAATAAGAATTGCTTCTCGCGGGTTCTTCACATGGCCGAGGGTTCTGGCTTTCTAACGGCGTTCTACTTTAGAGTTCTTTTCAGAAAGAGAAATCCTCAGTTAGAAGAGACGATTCTTTATGAGAGAGCAATCTGAAGATGATGTAAACAATTTGCCAGGGATCATTAGATCATTTTTATATGTTAAAAAAATATATATTTAAGCAACACATGCTTTTTTTTTTTTTTAACTCTATTTATTAGGTACGGTCGGTGTTGTGGAACGTCCACGGAACGAGTTCCTGTCATCACTTGTAGCATCTTTAAATAGTCGAAGAAGAAAATGCAGTTCGGCGTGTTAACAGGAAACCGTAGCGTGTATAGAATCCATCCTGAGACGTCCAGCTTTTACCCGAGACTGCTCTGAAGCTCCGACACTGGAGACTCCTTCCAAAAACGCGTCCTTTTATTTCTCCCCCTTTTGTTAAATCACATTTTTTTATGTTCGGGAAATGTGTAACGTAGTACGATGAGTGCTTTTCCTTCTAGCCAGCACTTTTTCTTGCTAGCGCTGCCATTCTAGAAACCGTCTCAACCCTTTTCTGACCAATCAGATTTGAGAATTCAACAGCTCTGTAGGGTTATGATGCGTCATCGACGGTCTTTCTCAACGCAGGTCGCCTTTTCCGTTAAGCGCCGAAGTGTACCGGTCAGCCCGAGTGCTTCGGGATCTCTGCGTTTCTCTGTGGCTCCGATCGAGTGAGTGTTCCTTTCGGGTTTCCACAATCTGAGCCTGCATCGATTTCAGGTCGGAGAGTTAATAAAACAAACGTTGAGTGTGTGTGTGTGTGTGTGTGTGTGTATATATATCGTGCCCACGTGTTAAGAATTCGTCCCCTCGTTTTAGTAAATCGTGGCCACGTTGTACTCATCCGTTCCCTCGAGTTGCTTTACCTGGCCTCCGCTTGTAAAGTATCCACCTTGTCCGCGGATTCTGGCGTACGGCCGGAGGACGTGTCTCGGCGGTTTTCCGCAGCGCATGTTCGATTGTCAGGAGAGGAGACCGTTCTCACGATAGCAGAGCGATGGGAGATTATCCACTAGTTCATCGATCGCAGATGGTGTCGTTATCTCACAGATAAAAAAAATAAATAAATAAATAAATGGGTTGCCAAATATACTTGGATGGGCCGCCCAAGTAAAGTCTGTGTGGGAAGCACTACAGTAACAGAGCCTGCATCTTGTTCGATCCAAAAGCCAAATCCATGTTTTGTTTGTGTAATAAGAACTAGATTGGAGTAGGAGACTTGCTCCCAAATTGCACGGGGATCCAAGAGCATACATCGTGCGTCGTTAGTAGCCGTTCGGTGCGCAGTAGAGCTGGCGCAATACCTCCTTTTCAATATCAATACTGAGATCTCGAGCATCATCCAATACCAATACCCATCTGTTATTGTTCGCTTTAAAAATGACTCAGCTTTAAAAGGTGTTTTTTTTTTTTTTTTATTTTATTTTTTTTTTTTATTTTTTTTTTTTTATTAATAAACCGAAGCCCTTCACACTTTTTCACCTACATCATAAATATCGTAAAGTATTAGTGTCGTCAAATCGATCCCGACGGAAGAAAAACCAGTGCGTCTCTATACATGTAAACATTTCCAGTTGCAAAAATACACTTCTTTTATCATTTCAGTCTGTTATATCCGTTTTCTCCGACACGCGGTTTGATCCACCGTTGTCGATTTAGCGTTCGATAACAGCAGCTCTGACGGGAGCGCCGGCTGTAATTCACATCACGGGTTTTATGTCAGTGTGCCAGTTCTTATCGTTACCGTGTCGTTTCTATAGTAACTGCTCATTCATAGGCGCTTCTATATATATATATATATATATATATATATTTTTTTTAATCAAAGAAAAGCGTGGATTATTGATTGGGTGGCGATTTCTGGAAGGAGTCTCCAGCGTTAGTGCTTTTGTGAAAGTTTTCCTCCGTTCGGAAAAATGTGTTCAGGATGGAGGAGTTTACACTTCCTTGGGAGTTGCATTCCCGCCTTTGTCACGTGTGTGCGGAGTTTGCATGTTCTCGCCGTGCTCTGGGTTCCTCCCCCAGTCCAAAGACATGCATTGTAGGTTGGTTGGCATCTCTAAGTTGTCCATAGTGTGTGAGTGTGTGTGATTGTACCCTGCGTTGGGTTGGCACCCCGTCCAGAGTGTCGCCCGGCTTGGGATATAATAAGCGGTGTAGAAAATGCATGGATGGCATATCACGGTGCAGGAGGAATAAAATACTCCAGGACGTGCTAGATACACATACAATGCGTCAGGAGGTTATGATGTGTGCTGAACAGGCTGCGAGGATGAGCATTTGATCCCGCGCCGCCGGCGACCGGATCAGCGCTTTCATCTGCCCCCCCTCTTAAATAAATCTACGCCGTACAGCCTGTCCACTTAAATCAAACGTACAGCGTTATCTCTCCTCTCCAACCCAGCAGCGGTGCAGCAGAGACTACACTGAGCCCAAAGCAAATGTTACGGTAGCAGTTGCTTTTCAGGCCAGCATGTCGTGTAATCGGAGACCCCAGGCCTGGCCAAACACGGTCCATATGTCTGTGCATGTGTGTGTATGGTGGATGCGTGCTCTGAGTTTGGTCACATCCGCTGCAGCCACGTGGCTCTGAATACGACACGTCCCAGTGGAGGAGCCGAACACGACCGATATGTGTTCACAGCCGTCTGAGCCTTGTCCTATTATACACGCTCTTCCAGGCAACAAAAAGACGTAACGGAGCGCACACACGCACATTTGATGGAGACGGTTAGCCTTTGCTGGTCACTCGGTTGACCAAAAAAGTGATATTAGCTGTTTCGAGTCTTTCTCATTTGCATGGATCACAGCCACAAGTGCTACCATTTTAACTAACAATCCGACCTACATGTATTCGTTTTTTAAAATATGACCCGTTCTTGGAACGGAAGTTTAGAATTCGGCTTCCTCCCGTCTCTCCGTTTGTGTCTCTTCTTCAACGAAGATACTTTAACACGATCCTTCCGCTGTCCGTTACTCATCGTTTCATTTGACCGTCCTTGTGTCGTTCTCCCACTCGCTTCCTCTCCTTCTCCCGTTGAACAGACCGAGTTTATTCAGTCCGCTGCTGTTACAGCGTCGGTTATCCAGTCACACTGTCTCGGAGGTTTTTTATTTTTATTTTTTTATTTCTGCTCTCCGTACAGAGATATTGAATTTTGGCTCCCGAAGCACGTATTAAGATGCTTTCATTTTAGCTGGAATGTGGATGCCTGTGCCATGTCGGTTACCTTTTCCAAACGCTTGTTATTGCCTAAATATGGACTATTTTCTGCTTCTGAGGTTGTGGGAACCTAAAGCCAGGTCCACTTTTCATTTGTGTACCGCCACGTGCTTTCGGTTGTAGAGTTCTGAACCGTTTGATCGTTGTGTATACAAAGGGAAAGAGGATTGTAAAATACAATCGGGAACGTTTCGTGATTCGATCGACACTCGAGTGGAAAATACTGTACTTTTTTGGTGAAACCAACTTCATACCCTCATGCAGGTACATGCACGGTTACGGAGACAAGCTACGACGAGTACACGGTCATGCAGCTAAACCTTTTATTACGCCTGCTCACACGGTTCTTCAACAAACTCTCAAACACACCTAGTACTGACAACAAGGCCCCTTTTTGTTGTTTTTTTTTGTTTTTGTTTTTGTTTTTTTTTAAAACTCTGAAACACCATTTTGGAACCATGGCCACTCTTTGGAGCTGGAGTGGACTTGGAGAAAGACTGGAAGATTTCGAGGTAATCTTCACCACCCTGTCGGGTGGGTCTGACCGAGCCGGACTCATGATTTAGTTCCTCGGATCTGACCATTTTTGGAAGTCTTTTGTAAATCCTGACTTGAGGGAGTCGAGCATAAAGCGTCCTCTTCGAGGGAATGTGTATTATATGGGCGTCGTGTGGTGTCTTTGGCGCTGTGGTTTGTGTTGGAGCAAGCATCAGGGAGCATGGTGTTACCTGCTCCTGCGTGGTAGACATTTATTTAGCCCACCAGGCAAGTGAAAGCTTCAATGTGCTGCCCAGTCCCGTGTTTTATTCTGGCCGAAACCCTAACTGACGACGCAAAGTGTTGGCTGACGTTATGCAGTAATATAGTATTCCAAGCTAGTTAGGAAGTTAGCTAGTTGTTGTTCTTTTGGCTGGTCCTGTTAGGGGATGCCACAGCGGGTCACCTTCCATTGTCCGCGTAGTGATTTGGCACAGGTTTTATGCCGGATGCCCTTCCTGACGCAGCCCTCCCCATGTATCCGGGCTTGGGACTGGCACTGGGAGTGTACTAGCCTCTGTAACCCCAGTGGCTGGAGTCGGCGCCCAGCATGGGGCTCAAACCCACGATCCTGAGATCAAGATTTAAATGCATCGATACTGATTTGTGAAAGGATAATCTGTCAGTTAGTAGAAAAACTATTCAACCGGGCAAAAAAAAAAACGGCCCGGACACGGAGTCTGCGTGTCCCAGGTACGTGGGCTACCGATTTGTCCGCCCTTGTAGCACAGGCAAACCGTACTCACTTGTTTGCGTGGAAAGTGAACAGATGTGTCTGAGAGGAGATGGGATGGGGCGAGTCTAGGTGGAGCTGCTTGTCCCTACTAGATATTCAGGGAAGATTTGAGCAATGGTTGAGTAACGGTGTGCTGGAAGGTAATTAGAGGAGTGGCACGCTTGGATCGAAGTAGAACCGACACGGTCTACATTTCAACGTGTTCAGGAGTGAAACTTCTCCTGTGACCTTAAAACGTGTGGTACTGGGTATATGAATGATTGTGTGCTTAGTAAACCGAGTCGGCCTGAAATAAATCACATTGTTATGCTGCTTTGCTCATGTATTTACATGATCCTCCAGTTCGAGTGAAAAGCTTTGACTCACCGTTCCATTCAGCCCTCAGGCTTATGTGGTAAATGACGGAGCGCGATGCTCAGTGCGCAGCTTTGCCTGCTGCACCTTTCCCAGAGATATCAGGGTGTCACGAGTTTCTGATGCTTCTGTTTTGTTTGCAGGTTTGGCATAAGTCGGATCTTAAAATGGTGTAGTGTAAGTGGTCAGCTCCGTATAGCAGCAGGGAGTAACCTAGTGGGAAATTATGGATAGAGTAAACCTACTCGGGGGTGGATAAAACAGGTGCCCGGCCACCTGGAAAAGACGATTTTATTTTATTTTATTTTTTGTCGGGGGGGGTTATATTTATTTATTTTTTATAATTGTTAGTCGACTAGTGGTTCCATTCCTACGTAGAATGTAATACCATGGTGAAGCCACTAGGGGCAGCAACACTGATTCTGCACTGTGTGCAGAGCTGTTTTCAGGATGAGGCCGTTTTAAAGAACAGGGGCAATTAAAAAAAAAAAAAAAAAAAACAGACTCAGAATTTTAACCACAAATGTTCTCTACGAACAAATGCGAAAGCTACTGAAAATGAAATTGACAGTACTAAAACAGACGAGGTTTTATAGCCCAGTACTGCATGTCATTCAAGCAGCTTTATTTATTTATTTATCTGATGTAGTAAAATATATGTAGCAATTTCATAATTTAAATATTCATCATTAAAATTTTTTTCATTAGGTTTTTTTTTTTTTTCCCTGTTTAATTTTGGCTTCCTGAGAGTAATGATCCTGCATGTCTGTGGTTTTTTAGTACAGTTCAGATAAAGGGGTAGAGAGGGGTGGACGTGCTGCTCTTTCAAATCAATTCCTTGAAGAATCGAATTCTTTAGAGATCAGCCCTAGAGGAGAAAGTTAGTAGAGTAACAAGAGAAATGTCAAGTTGTTCCTCGCGTCCTGTCGTTGAAGGTGTTTCGCAGTTTATTATTGAACAGTGGAACAAAAATTCGCGGAATGATCTTTATTGTTCTCGTTTACACGCCACGTTTAAGATGATGAATCGATTTGTTTCTTGATTCATTCACGGGAGTAACTGACTCTTAATATTTGATTTTATTTACTTTTTGCTTCACGGTGCACTCCTTAATGCTGTAGCTCAGCACAAAGCTGTCCTCTAACTCTTCTGCCAACAGTCGCCTCGTAGATAAACATAGCTCGACTCGAGTTATACCCTTTACATGGGACGTGAGGACAGAACATCACATGATCAGAGCATCTCGTAGCTGAAACTGTGATACTTCAGATACCCCCCCCCCCCATCCCCCATTGCAGATTCTACTGACCTCTCCTCTAGAGTCTTTAAATATAATTCCTTTGTGTGTTTGTGTTCAGGTGTGCCATCATCCCGACTGCCAGGATCTGAATAATAAGAGTCCTCTTCAACTGTGCGAGTCATGCGACTCCCGCTGCCACTCTGACGAGACTGACAGCATGCACTTTGACCGTCACCCTCGCTTTGACCTGCAGACACAGAGTACGTATGACCGACGCACGCGCGCGTGCGCTCCGAAATAATTCACGCCAGCTGAAATAGAGCAGCTTGTATTTATAAGCTTGATTTTACTATCAAATAAAATTAGTAAGACCGTGAAATGTATAAATATTGCACAACTCAACAATTTCCAGTCATGTGTGCTGCTGCTACTGTTAGCAAAACAGCCTGTCCGTCTTCTTAAGACAAGCTGACGTGTGTTTCTACAGGTTCCATCCTGGCCCGGAATGTGTCTACTCGCTCCTGCCCCACACGCACCAGCCCTCCTTCTGACCTGGACGAGGAGGAGGAGGGCAGCACAGAGAAAGGGTCAGTCTGCGTATGAGAACATACCGGAACATCCGGGTTACATTCGTCTGTCATCCTCCTGGAAATGACTTCCAAATGATTTGTATTAAATCTAAATGTATTACATAGCTTCACAAACTGAATACTCTGTGCTTTTGTCATGGTTAGATTGTACTGATTGTTTTGTGTGTGTGTGTGTGTGTGTGTGTTAGGGAGCGTAAGGTAGGACCGATGAAGATAAGGAAGAAGCCCCGGAGACGTTACACTGAGGTAAGTGTTGTGTCCTCCTGCTGGGCATTATGGGTATTACAGGGACACTGGGACAGAAAATAGTTCCTCTTGTTCGGATATTCCCGACCTTGTTTTTTTAATTATTATTATTTATTTATTTATTCACCTCCAGTTTAACAGATTTGTCTGGAGTTGCTCTGTGAAATGATCACTGCGGTTATTGCTGTTCTATATTTACATTCGATTTGACAACAGCTGTGCAAATAATTTGGTATTATTCTACATGTGCGTTTTTATTATTATTACATTTCTAACTAACTTTCTTTCCTTTCTTACTCCATTCTACCTTTTCTTTTTGTTCTCTTCCGTTCGGTCATTTACATTTCTCTTCCCTTTCTTACCTCCTTTCTTTCCTTTCTCCTCCATTCCTTTCTACACGTCCTTCGCCTTTCTTTCCTTTCCGATCCTTCGATCCTTTATCTTTCTTTCCAGGGTCTTCTTTTCCTTTGGACTTTTCTTCCTTTTTTTTTTCCTTACTCTTTCTTTCCTTTCTTCCTTTTTTTTTCTTTTTCTTCTTGCCGTTCTACTATTCTTTATTCCACCTTCCTTTGCCTTCCTCTTCCTTTCTTTTCCTTTTTTCCCCCCCTCATTCTTTCTTTCCTTTCCTTTCTTAGCGTTTCTACAACTGACTATCCTACAAGTCTTTATCATTCATTCATTTGCTTTTCTCTTCCTTTCCTTTCTCTTCCTTCCTATCCTTCAATTCTCCCTTTTCTTTCTGTGATCTTTTCCTTTTGACATTTCTTCCTTTTCTCTTCCTGCTCTTTATTCTACCTTGTCTTTCTTTTTTTCCCCCTCACTATTCTACAATGCTTCATTCTTCCTTTCCTTTCCACGCTTCTTTCCATTCTCTTCTTTTTCCTTTCTCTTCCTTTCCTTTCTTTGTCCCTTACCCCATGTCCTCTATTCCTTTTTTTTTTTCCTCTCTCTCTCCCTTTTCCTTCTCATTCTTCCCTTCTTTCTGGTGTCTTCCTTTCCTTTCAAGCGTCCTCGACTTTTCTGTTCTTCCTTTCTTTCCCTCCTTTCTGACAGTCTAAACGGTAGTCTGAATCTCGGGCCAGTTTCCGAACGTCTTCTCAAGAACCTTGCCGTACTCCTCTCCGCTTTTACGGCCTTTCAGAAATAATGACGACGTTTCAGCCACAGCACACGGTTTAGCTAGAAAATGAACCGGAACCTGCGTGACGCATTCGAGCATAATATAAAATAAAACGGGAAAATAAATAAATAAAGACGTGCACGGCTTCATAAAGTGCTTAGTTTTGAGTGATGTATGCCGGCGTGATTGAACCGCTAATGTTGCGTAATCTCCGGTCCGGGGACGCGCTGCTGTGATGAAACTGGTTAAATTAGACGGTTATGTATGGATGAAGCCTCGTTCTTGGCTGAAATCAAGTGACCGTCGATTCGCCGTGAGCAATCCTTTTCAGTCATGGACTCGATCCAGGTTTAGTCAGAGTGTTCCTGCTGCGCTTTGTCATCATGTGTTTACACCAGAGCGAGTCCAGCTGTGTCTGGTTTAACGTGGCTCATGTATATTGCAAAACTGTCCATCTAGCCTCCATATTTGTGGGTTTCCCCACTGAGGTCTGCTGAGCCCTTTATCACCGGTGGACCGCTCGGCGTTTTAATAACACAGGAAATTACAGACGTCTGCGAGTCATCTCCAGCTCAGGATGCGGCGCTTTAATTATCGACTCGGACTCGTCTTTAGACTGATGATGACAGTTCTGCAGCTTATGTCTTAATGAGCCTGGAATGATTCACCTGTTGTGTTCTGAATGCACCCCCTTCCCCTCCCCCCCTCTCTGCAGGACCCCACCAAGGAGTGCTTCACTCTCAAATTCGACCTGAGCGTCGACGTGGACACGGAGATCGTTCCCGCCCTGAAAAAGAAGACGTTGAGGTGAGTCAGGTCGGAACGTTCCGGACCTAGCGCCGTCCACCGGGTAATCGTCTCCTGAAGAGCACCGTCTATGCCGTAGTCTTGCCGATAAGTCACCTGTTAGATATACGGATGCTGCTTTTTTTTATAATTTTTTTTAATCCACTTATACAGTGAGAGGAAAGAAGTACTCAGACACTTCTATTTTTGTTATGTGATGTACAATATATACGAAAGACGCTGTCGTCTTTTTTTTTTTTTTTTTTTTTTTTTTTTTTTCTTCACATTTTGTGCTTGAACAAAAAAAAAAAGCTGTGTATTCATAATCATATGACAAATATGTTTGAAAAAGCTAAATTGATGGGGGAAAGTACACGGACACCACAAATCACCGACCTTGGTACTTTGTTGTAAAGCTGTTGTTGGCACTTACAGCTTCGAGGCATTTATTTATTTATTTATTTATTTATTTATTTATTTATTTATTTATTTATTTATTTAAGCAATGTGGTTCCGCTCCTCTTGACGAATCATCTTCAGTTCCTCAAGGTCACAAGGGTCCCTGCAATACACTCTCGATTTCAACATCCTCCAAAACCTTTCAGTGGTCATTCCTGATTGGCTACGACACGCACGGCCTAATTCTAGAGTCATTTTGTCTGTATATCTGGGCTTGTTGTCCTAATCCGTCTTCTCCACGGTTTCGGTTTCACGGCTGCTGAGATTTAATCCCCTTCTTTCTCCAAACATGACGAGGTTCTTATAAATACTTTTTTAGACCTCGCATGTTTGCGCGTCGTCTTTTTTTTTTTTTTTTTTTTTTGTAAGAAGGGAGATAATTGTGTTGCGGTTCTTTTCTGTTTGTTCTCCGCGTAACTGTCGTTCGTGCTGCTTTTCAAGTTTCTTCTCTCCTCCCTTCTTTATCCTTTAGTCCGAGAGCACGTACTGAATACGTTATTTTCCCCTCATTTAATCATTATTAGCCTGTCAATTTCGGTGACCATGTCAATATTAGGACAAATACAATGTGGTGCGATTCTGCACCGTCCAAGCGTTTTAAAAATGTTATTTCTGCTGACTATTGTTGCTAATTTCGGTCGCTTTCGCCCATCTGTATATGCAGAGAGGTCCTGGGCCCTGTTTTTGAGCGTAAGGGGATTGAGCTTTCTCGAGTCGACTTGTTCCTGGACCAGTCCAACACCCCCTTGTCACTCAGCTTTGAGGCCTACCCTTTCGGAGGACACTACATTAAAGTGAAAGGTAAGGTTTAAACTCGAGTCTGGCGTAGTGGTAGGGTGTAGATTTCGAATCGGTGTCGATTTACTCACGCGATGATTACTCACGCAGTCTTCACGCCTCCAGGGTTGCATGTCTTTACAAAACCCCCACTAATCAGCACATCCTTAATCATCTAGCATGAAGTTGCGATCAAAATTATTCGACCCCCTTTTGCAATTCAGGCCTGTTTTGCATTATTTCGTGCGTGTTTGCAACGAACACAAGGCGGTTTGAAGGAGGCGGACGCGGCACGCAAACCCGAGAATATTACTGAACTGGGTTGCATTGCTCATGAGGGAGTAAACCTGATTTGTAATGGGGGTTTGAATAATTCTGATTGCAACTGAATGATTAGGAATGTAAAAAGTTTCAGTGTGATGCCCTGGACGTGTCCTGCAAGTCTTTGGTCCTGATATTTCTTGGTGTAATCATGTGTTAATCGGAACGGCAGCGAATAACCGAGTCAGAGATTCGTACTGCTCTGAGTACAGTGAGGATTACAGACCGTCAGACGTATTACTTATCGATGTGAAAGTGTTACTTATTCATTTGATGTCATTTGAGTACTTAGTATTGAACCGAATAGAATGTATTCATTTGATCTTTCTCTCTCTTCCTCTCTCTCTTTGTCTGTGCGTGTTGGTATGGGCATGCATGTTGTAGCTCGTCCTGGCGATGAGCTGAAGGTGGAGAAGGAAGTGAAAGAGTCTCTCACGATGCCCAATATGAACATTTCAGCTGGGGGTAGTCCCTACATCCTCAACCCTTCCCATGACAAGACTGAACACGGCTCGCTTACCCCCCAAGATAGTGTGGACATATTGGTCAGTATCTCTTGCATTATCTCTGCGTTGTAAGAATGCAGTCGTATCAAGATCGGCACAGACCTCAGAGAATTGTGAATAATATCTATGGATCATGCATATAATAATAGATAGCTACTCTACATGTGATCTAGCCCTGTCGAAAAGTATGCAAAAAAAATTCCAAATTCCTTTTTTTATTTTTTTTATTTTTTATTCTGCTCATGTCGCTACACTGTTACAGCTGTAATGTACACAGAAACTCCTAACCTGGCATCGTTTCCTTGTCACACCCACAATGTATGTACTAGTGGTTGCACAGCTATGAATTATCACTAGCGATTTAAAAAAAAAAAAAACGCCGTCTCTTCAGTAGAGGTCGACCGATAATCGGTTTTCCCGATATTTAAGCATTTTTCCGTGATCGGATTTTGTAATATCGGCTCCACCGATAAATGGCGCCACCTTATGGTCGTTTTGAGGATCGCTTACAGAACCGCCGTCGCAGCACTGTATCTAAGGAGAGACAGCAGTGCACAGGTGAAGTATACTCGCTTTGCTTTAATGAAACTTTATTTAACATAACATCGCCATTAATTCACAAATTACATGTGTTCCATAAATGCCTGATATGTAGTTGAAGGAGCTTGGCACAAAGAAATAGAGACAAACTCGCTGAGGCACGTAATCTGTTTACTTCATCAAAGCTTTTATTTAAAAAAAAGAAAAATAAGACACTTTAATAACAGTGCACTTTTTGTTTCTTTATTTATTGGTGTGTAAATAAGTCCCCCCCCCTCCTTAAAATGCACTCGTGTGCCAAGCTTGAGCCTGATGTACGGTAGCTCTGCTGAAATATTCGATTCAGGGACTGAGGGTGTGCAGCATGGAATCTCACATCCATCAACAAAGCCTCAGAGTCTTGTCTGACCTTCCTTGGACCCTCCGTCCACGCTATGTCTACAGCAGTGTCCGGTATAATGGCTGATAATGACCCGGGAGTTGTAGCTCCACGTTCGAGTCTGAGCTCGGCAGCATCCGAGAACGATGCTTTAACGACTTTCATTCACTTTAAGGAACGAGAATCATAACTGCGTGCTTTTCCTTAGTTTTTTGGGAGCCGGCGTGAGTGGAACGAAAAGCCAGACAGTCCCATGCATTTGACTAAGCTGATATATGGAAGTGATCATGTACCATTTAAAGCAAAAACAAGATGAGTGTAAAATTGGCTTCAGGACTGGTTTGAAATCGTTTCACCCTGCGTTTGTCTAGCTACTATGTTTTTCCGCCACTAGTAGACCCCACCCCACAGCAACAACTCACGAACGTATTGATCGACTAGTCTACGCAACCCCTCAGTCTTAGTATGTAGCACGTTCTGTGCTCGTTAGCTTCTTTCTCAGGCCGACCCAGCCTCCTTCCTACCGAGGTCTGATTTCGAAAGGTCTCTGATGTCAGCAGCTCGGACGAGAAGCTACAGACACTTTCATTTTTCTCTTTCAGCAGGAAGTGCTCGAGTTCTGTGAAACAGAGATCATAGACACAATGACGGATATTTTCCCTTCCCGGCAAACGCAGGTTTTTGCTGGTGGGCACCGTTGTGCAATCCTTCTCTGGCTGTTCAGCCGTTAGGGTTTTCAGGCTTTGCAGCTATTTAAGTATTGATTTGAATCTCTGTCAAGTTTTCGGCTGGTGTTAAGGCCTTCTTGTTCCTTATCACTCGGCATCTACACGAAACTTGAATTTCTTCGGATCTTTCGTTTATAGTTACTGACATGACGGACTGGTCCGTGTGAGGCAGATTATATATATATATAATTATTATACCTTTCACATGAAAGGGTTACCTTAGATGTCGGATGTATATGGGAGATATAGATGTGTGTTCACCAGTCAGTAAAAAGGAATTCTTGTACCAGGCAAGTTGGTCTGTTGGCATCAAACCTTTCAAGCGTTTGTAGCGTGTGTAGCGTTCGATTGAGGTTTATTCGTTAAGCTTGGCAACAAAACCTTGTGACGAGAGTTCTTCAGTAGTGCATAACGACGTGCGTGTTTAGTCTTTGCTCAGACTGTGCTCTCGGTGAGAGGAAAAGGCAAGTACGCACGTGTTCCATCCCTAAAGTTGTATCTCTCACAGGTTCAAAAGTCTGCTTCGAAAGCCTCTACAGTGTTGGTCTTTAACAAGAAAACCTCACCGAACACTTCATCGCAATTATTGAAAGGAGGTTTATTAGACAGTTTCTGAGAAGGGGCTCGCATTCAATAAAAAGAAAAGTATTTAGCTAGTTCGCTAATAGTTATAACCTTCAGGCTTTGATGAAGAAGAATAATTTTAAAATAGTGTATTAGTGGTTAGGCAAGCATGTCAGGAAGTACACATTAGTGAAAAGTATGGTCACATTTTTGGCCACTAGTGTGCGCTGTAGAGCTAGCATTGGGCCCTTTTAAAACATGCGGTTTGGGGTATTGGCCTGATTTCAGCTTTGCTGCACTTGCCCTGAAACTGACCTCCATTCCTTTTACCCGATTTAAACAGTGAAGATAATTAATTTGGATAATTACTTTCGCCTCCATGCTGTGCTGTAGGCAACGCTCGGGATTGCGTTTGCGCATTTTCCTGACGACAAAACATCAAGCATTTGCATTACAGTAACCCGTGCCAATTTCCACCACTCCACCTTCCTCCTCCCTTCTTTTTTTTTTTTTTTTTCTTTCTTCCTGGAAGAGATTTCACATTGTTCCTTGGTGCTATTCTGAATATAATCCCACCACTGTATGCAAATAATACTCTGTGGGTGTCTCTAGTCGCTAAGGGAATATAAAGTATATTGTATGGATCATATTATAAGAGCAGGACTCCCATGGAAGAAGAGAGCTTGTATCTCAATGGGGCTTTCCTAAATAAAGGTTAAATAAAAGTACGTTATATCGTATGTGTATACGGGGGCGTTTTATTAAAAGTCGGCGCAGCAAGTAGATAATGGGGGTTAAACGCACCTCTTAGGAAGGATGTGTGGAAAATTTGAACACGCTGGATTTTTAAACGTCATTCTAGCAAAACAGCAGCGTTTTCAGAGAAATATGCGAGATGTTTTCCCTAATATGAGACGTCGTATAAGGGGTATGTTGACTTGCATTGTTTCCAAGGGGGACTCTTTGCCCAAAACCAAAAAAATCCAAATGAATTACTCAACTGACAAATTTGGTATATGAAAAGTACAAAAAACCGTTCATGTACAACTTTATTATAAATACATACTATACTATTATCCAAGGATTCAAAAATAAATCCCTGAACAGATTATTCTCAGGAATTGCCGTCATGACATTTCACAATCAGCGTGATTATTGCGTCGTAAAGCCTTTTTTCACAATGATTCAAAAACTACTTTCCTGTTTGGACTTTCCCATTTCGGCATGTCTAGACTTCCCCAAATACATGGAACTGGAATTTGACAGCTTGCCATATCAACCAGCTTACAGGAACCTGTCCTTCATCTGCGTTGACCTTGAAGGCATGCTTAGAGCCTCTGAATTTGACCGCACACTTGAGGTCAGTTTTATTTATATTTTTTTATATCAATAGGCATTGCTCTACAGAAGTTCCGAAAACGGAACTCCACTCGTCCCCGCATCAGTACAGGGCCTGGTCGGTATTGTGCTCCTCCAGAATGTTTATGATGGCTCTTGGTGGTTCTCAGATACAATACGACTGTATTTGATCCATGCGTGGCGTCTTCCCCACTGCGCCACGACCCCTCACCAAAGCCCGACCTTTTAGAACAAACCCTCCACCCCATGGAGCACTGGGGGCGCTAATGACCCAGCAACCCCTCCTCCAGCTCTAATTTCCTGTGTCTGTTGCGACGACCTTTACGGTTACCATTTGATGTGCGCCTGGTTTTCTCTCTTTCAGAACGTTTAAAGGACAAATGTCTCACAAGAGCGGCTTTTTGGTGAAATCCGTGTTCATGTCCGATGCTCCGTGTTCTTTGATCCTGGTCTTGAGTGTTTGCACTGAACTGCGCTTGACCTCGTTTTTAAGGCCCAGTCAGCTGTGTGAGTATCTGGAATACTTCCACATCCGGAGTTATTTATCAATGTAAAAGCACCTACAGTATGGAAGATCCTCAGGTTCCTTCAAATGAATGTTTAGAACACATTCTTTAATTTATTCATTAAAGCGTAGATCTTTTAAGCCCTGAAACCTTCTTCAGATCTGCGTGTGTAGGGAATCGATCAACGATGGGGTTGCCATTACCTCTCCAAAGGGGGTTATTTTCCTGTAACAGCACATCCTGAAGTGTTTTTTTTTTACTCCTTTTATACCGCAGTATAAATCAGAAAGTGCAAAGTCCTCTACCCTGAACTCTCCCATGGGGAAAATGTCCTAGCACTTTGAGACTCCTTCCATAATTAAAGGATCAGGTTATGTGGAGTGTCCGTCATACAAGTCCCCGTGTGGGCTGCTACTATAGAAATGACGACGTATTCGAACGAGCTGTTTGATATAAACCGGTGATTTGCCTTTCAGCCGGCACTACGGTCAGAGCTGCTATTATAACAGCTTGTGACCAAACGGGGTTAGAATTCGACCTCGCTGTTGTATAAGCTGATCTGGCCTGGATTGTCTACCTGTTTGATGGAGGGATAAGTCACACAGCAGCGAGGCTGATGGGATCAGAGGCGGCCCTTTCGGGGACTAGAGCGCATGACCGCTGTCATTACGACAAATATATGAGTCCAATATCTGGGCATCTAACTCCTCAGGCTATCGAGCCAGAAATAAATCTGACTGCCGAACCTTCAAGGGCACCTCATCATAATCCCCACGTATTGAATAATACGTTATTATTCAAACGTATTGTTCGTGACGGTAGTATGTCTTCTAATTTAATACAACCGTGCAGTTTGGAAACGCGAGTGACGATAAAGTAACGAGAAGGGAGATCGATTGAACCGTCAAGTGTATATCAGTACAGAATTATTTTATTCGTATAAACGTTTACATTTTTTTTTAGCTATGGATCGTCTGAAAGTTTTACAGCTCAAGCCAAGCGTGACTGAGTGAAGACGGGGGGGAAAAAATAGTATAATAGCGATAGAATGGAGAAGAAACCCGGACAGGACCTCCTCTAATGACGTCTCCTCCGTGGAAGAGAACCTGCGTGTTTTCGTTTTCTGTGAAATCGACGTCAGGTAAGCCGGAGCCACGTATGCTTTAGAAACCATTTTACCAAGAAGAGTAAACTCCTCTTTCCCGTACCGTTAAACTCTTCGCAAAGCACCCGGACCGTTACAGAGCTCTTACAACCGAGGCTCGTCCCGTAAACGTTTAATCGATGTCACCACGTCATTCCGTTATACGTTTTACTCTCTTAAGCAACACCTTTTTGAAATCAGTCCTGTGCTGCTCTACGAAAACGGTGCACACCAATCAGATTTGAGCATTCTTCCGTACTGCGGTGTCCAAGTAAATAATTCACAACAGGATGTACCGAAGGGGTTTATTCCTTTATTTCACCCCCCACCCCCCCCCCCCTCTCTCTCTCACACACACTTGAAGGTAAGATATGTAATTAAATTTCTGGGGGGAGAAATTCATCATGTTACCAAGTAACCAGAAACTCCTCTTTCCTGAAGACTTTCCTACAAGTGGTAGGAAGAGACTGGAAGCTCCTTCTGCACAGTGTTATTGGAAAAATGTTCGACTTGCCGAAAACGTCACCATATCAATATTTAATTAATTAATTTTTAAATTGGTGAAATAATTTTCAGTAACGCAACCTTTTATTTGCCTTCGAGTATGTCCGACGTACAGTACAAGTCCTTGGGAGTGAGTATTAGAATTAGCCCGTGCTGAATTATAGCCAGAACTCCTGCCTGAGCCGCCCTGGACACATTCTGACCAATCAGGTTCGGGAATTCAACAGTGCTAACCATAGCACTGTTGCTATTAACAAGTACTTTACAGCAAAAGTGTGGTTTGTTTCATTTTGTTTAAATTGTAAGCGTTGCATGCATGCATGCCGTGTCCTGTGTGTATTGATTTGCCTCGTGATTTTTCATGATGCCTTTATGGATGAAAGGAAGGCAAGAAATGGTAGGTCTCACCTTGCTTGCACGGTGCGGTCCCTTCCAGCGCACTTCGCAGCCCATTTCCCCAGAGCCGCACCGAGTCTAACCCGATTATCATGCAGTTAGTTTCAGACCATCAGCCCCCGTGTAAAGAGACAATAGGGACAAGCAAGAATACACAACTCGGGGGGAAGACGCATATCTTGTTAACTGTTCTGCTAAAACAAACAAAAAGATTATAATTTTTTTAAATGTATTGTATTTACTATGAAATCCTGGTAATATTTCAGCCCCATATATGAATAATGTATATTCAAATACATTACTATAATAATAATGATTAAAAAAATGAAGTGAAACTGCTAATCCAGGTGATACAGCTGGTCATTCTCTAGATTATATCCAGAGGTTCGTTAAAGTAAAGCACGAATCTGGTGTCACTTCTGAGATTCAAGCATTCCGTTTAAGGATTTGCGGTTTTAATTCTAATAGTCACACGTTTGCGTCCGTTGGTTTCTGCCTCTGAAAGAGACGACGCCAGTGGAAGAACTCCTCAGCGGAGAGTTTGCACGTCATTAGCTGTTTTAACACGACTTTTTTCTTTTGATAAGCGATTATGCACGGTCTGCTGTTCTCCAGCCCCGAGAGGGGGAGGGAGGGCGCAGCATTTGCTGTGTGAGCGCTCTGAGGACATCAGAACTGTATGTAAATGCGCGTGTGTGTGAGATAAAGTGTTGAAAGTGGCTGGAGGTGGGAGGTACTCAGCGGTCCCTGAGCTCTGTAGCATCAGTGTCGCTCTCGGAGTCAGAGTGGCTAGACGATCTTCAGAATCCTCCTCCATGGTGCTCGGTTTTTGTTTTTGTTTTTTTCTTGCTCACGCGTTAGTCATATACAGGTCGGGATTCTGAAGATTCGTTAGTTTATACACGTTGTTGTTGTTTTGGATCCGTGCTGTGTTGTATTTGGGGCTTGGAGGAGTCTCCTGATCTGGGCCCTGGTGAGTTTAATGGTGCGTTTCGGTGGCCTGTCTTCCTGGCGAAGTTGGGACTTGCTCCACATGGTCCCTGAGAACTTGCCCGATCCGCAACGACCCTCTACACAATGCGAGGTAAGGTATAACGTCTGTCAGTTGGTTGCAGATGTGATCTGTGCTTGTTTGTCACCTGTAGCGGAAGCTTGTTTTTATTCCCGTTTCAGTTTCCGAGAACCGGGAGAACCCTGGTTGTTTTGATGTCTTGCTCGTTTAGCAACCGCGAGCCTATGCGGAGGGATGCTCAATAACAGGAAGTCTGTAATGGAAGCAGAACGCATGATGCGTAATGGAAAGACCCGAATAGTGTCGGACCCGGTGACACGTTCAGGGCCCTGTGTGGGGATGTACAAGCTTATCTGTGCCTGGTGATAAGATTCCTCCAGGATGTCACTGTTTTTGATCACTGATTAATCTGCAATGCTGCCGTCTCAATGGCTCTTTGTTTTACCTGTGGATTTGACTAATAGCACTATATGGTGCTGGCCCTGAAACCTGGATGATGTTCGTCATCCAGAGGCTAACAAGTGAAACCGGGGACTTGTTTATCACCGTTTTGTTCCGGGGTCTCTTTTAGGTGTCAGGAGCAGGAGGGATTGCACATAGTGTTGATCAAAGACTGATCAAGGACTGTTCTTATCTTTCTCGTAGTGACTCACTAGAGCGCACACACACACACACACACGCCGGATTCTCGCAAACGGCGTTGCGCCGAAAACGTTTTGAGCATTGCCGAAACACCGTCTTAAATCTGGGAATTTTCCATGATTAATTATTTCGTTATTAAACGGCGAGGCAGATTTGAAATTCCTGCGATGTAGGAGTCTATTACACTCCCATCGCAGTTCCCGTAGCTGTCGAGATAAGCCCAAGAGGTCAGAATGTCTTTCATGTTAAGCTAGGTGAGTGGACACAACAAGACCAGTTTTGTACCCTTTGGAGTACAGGCTAGGAAATTCCACATTTTTGAACATCTGAGTGAACAATTTTTTAAAAAAAAAACAAGGAGCTTGGGTGGTTAGAGCGCTCATCTGTGTGAGTCTTTAAGGGGAAACAATGCAGATTAAGGAGCACCGGATGCATGATATTAAAAACTCTATTTTTTTTCCTTGTTTTTTTTTTTTTTTAAACTATGTGCATATCTCAAGTACAAGCGGAGCAGCACGTGCTGTAGTTTGGGATTTTCCCCTCATGTACTCCAGAGGTCATTTCCCTCTGCTTAAAGGCACCGAGATTAGGAAAAGCTCTTCATGCTTGTTTTTTTTTTTTTGTTTGTTTTGTTTATTTTTTTTTTTCATAAGAACCCACAAAGCTTGGTGTACGTACTTTAACTAAATAACCGAGGACTCTTATACGCCAATATAAACTCTTTAACATAATGCTATAATCGTAATCTAGGGTTTTAATAGAACATTCATCCACCACAGCAGTATACAGTTCATTACCTCGTTACCAGGCATACTACTATCTCCCAACTCACAAAATATGCGTCAAGTATTTCCTGTTTGTGTAAAAAATAAATAAATAAATAAAAAAAATCCCCAAGAGTGTTACGTTCTTGTTATTCTATCCAGAACGTAATAACTTTATTAGGATCTAAGACTGAGATCTTTTTCGACAAATGCTGCGACACTTAAGGAAGCTCAGTGGTGCTCAAGTTGAAATGAATCCCAGTTGGGGAAAGTGATTTGTCCGAGGAATTTTAGACAAAGAAAGACATGCCTCCAAACAAACGGTTGGCACGTCTGTGGTGCCAGAATGTTTTGTTGAGACACAGCAAGCCGTCCCGTGGGTGTGTCTGCATATGCAGATTAGCCTTCTGGCTATCAGAAGCCACACCTCTTTCTTCCTGTTCACACATAATCGGACGAGATCCCCCTTGTTGCCATGACGCTCGAGGAGGAGTCCTTAGTAATGCAGGACGGCAGTCTCATTCGCTACCGGACGACAGCGAGAAGGATTTTGTTGGGGAGGGGACCAAGACCTGCGGCGATCCTGCTCACGAGCCCTGAGGAACTTCGTTAAAAAACAAAGGACACAGAAGCAACAGTGTTCGAGCTAGGGAGACCTTTTGTTTTTGGCTGAGAGTTGAACTTCTGTTCTTGCAGCTGCTATGGTGGCACGGTACACGTGTAGAAGTTAACGTGTAGGAGTAAACGTAAGAGGGTTGAGAGAGAGAGAGAGAGAGAGACAGCTGGCTCTGTTATGGGCCAAACTCTGTGAATCCATTTGAAGGATTACGATGGTCTTCACTGCCTTGGACATGTCGCTTCCTTCCACGGTGAGTATAGCTCAGTCACTCCGAGAATCCTTTAGATCCTCGGTCGATGTGTACAGATGTGCTGATGTCGCAGGTTTGGTGCAGAGATTTGCCATGCATTGAGTAGCTTCATTCCACCTCGTGCACATCGATTCTTTAAAAAATATTTAAATATATTTTTAAATAAACCGGTCCTTTCCTTGATTTTTACATGTAAATCTTTCTTGTTTTTTTTTTTTTTGTGAGTTTCAAGCACGTGTTGCTTTTCATAAAGCATGATTTAGTCATGTATCCTTTTACATTAGACTTCTCCATCCGTTCTAGTTCTGCGAACCTTGGTTCTGAGTGTTTTTGTGCGCAGTCGGTCATAAGTTAGTAGCAGCGTAGCCCTTCCAGCCTGCAGGAGTTAACTGTTGCGCTGGCCGCCAGCAGTCCTTCCTCTTCTTTCTCCTTGGGGTTGTGACACTTCCTGCCATCTGTGTTCCTGTCCTTGTCCTCTTGGCCCAGATTCCGCAGAAATCCCCTCATCAAAGCCTTATCGACCGGTCTTCCTTCGGTGCCCTGGTGCCCTGGTGTCAGAGCTCTAAATATAGGATAGAATTTTAGCAGGGCACTTGGTATCATCCATCAGCCCTGTTTTTCCATCCAAGTCCTGACCGGCTGAGGCAACAGCAGATTTCATCACAGTCGGAATACTAATGAGTGATTAGAGTGATTCACTGTGTGTGTGTGTGTGTGTGTGTGTGTGTGTGTGTGTGTGTGGTGGGGGGGGGGGGGGGGCTTGGGCTTTTTACTTTCTGTGCTGAAATTTTATCCTAGTGGTTTTACATACCACTGCGTCCGTTGTGCCGTCTGAGCAAATCAGAGTTGCTCTTACAATCGCAAAGGTGGTTGTTGGTTCCTAATATCATAGCTTCGTAATCTATTGAAATTTGAGAATGTGCGTTCTATACGACACGTACATACGTCAAACGACACCGTTCCATTCTCGTTTGTTTTTCCTCTCCGCCGGTTTCCTGTTTTGCACCCGTAGCCCAGAAATGCCAGAGTCCTGCTCGGAATGTTGGAAGTCGTTAGTAGGGAACGTCGCTCAGGGCCGTGGAATTCCACAAGCTTTGGAACTGGAGGTCGTTAGCTTTGTTTTCGCCGGCTGCCCGGAAGTTTGCAGAGCACCGATGGCAATAACCGCAGCGAGTGTTTGTTCAGCTCGCCGGTCGTCATAAAGAAGATTACGACCGGCCGCGTGTGTGACGCGTGACCGCGCGCTCTGATAGGTCGAACAATGCAGCACGGGACAATGGGAGGCTATTTCTAGTTTGTTTAAGGAATCTACCCTCGTCCCCGAAGATGAAGTCATGAGGAAATGACAGTATAGCTTATTGTGTGGCTAGCCGGGATGGTGTTCTGTGATCTCCCACTGCTGCTGATGTCATTGTTTAATACATGCCCCTGCATTGCTATATATTCCACTTCGGTTATGTTTGCAATAGCTCATCAAATTTTCCTCCCTCTTACGTTTCTTGTCTCGTTTCATATCTTTTTATTCTGTAGCCCCTCCTTTTTCTCATCCTCCTCAAAACCACCCCTTGCGAAGAGCTTTTCCTGAAACTCACCTGATGTTTTTAGTGAAGTCACTCCTGTATCATCTATGAAAACATTTGGAAATTCCCCTCGTCCATCTATGTAAACTTTCATGATCACCTCACTATGACCTCTTCAGGGGGAATAAAACCTCACTCTCTCTCTCTCTCTCTCTCTCTCTCTCTCTCTCTCTTTCTCTTGTTCAGGGTCAGAGTCAAGCACGTCGGCGGAAGAACATGACCGAGTTCCTGGGTGATGCCAACATCCCGTCTCCAGACTCCCTGGTCCAGCTTGGTGGTTCTCTTCCGACCATGGCCTCTGCCGGTTACGATAAACACAAGAACCGCAGCGCTAGCCGCTTTAGCGGTTTCTTCTTCCCCTCTTTCAAGGTGAGGACCCAGTTTCCCTTTATTCTGCATGGCTGCACGTCAGGAATCGGCTTCCCGGAGGCCGGATTTCCACTAACGCTAAGCTATGAGAACAAACCGGAGAAATTAAAAGGAGAGATGGTCTCACAATGTGAGGTGTAAACTGGTGCCAATTTCTCAGAAAGCTGACTAGGCAGACGCTTGTATGAAAAGAACGAGGTTTCCCGGGTATCGGTTAACGGTTTTCACCCTCTGTCTCGTCCCACTGGGAGAGACATGTAGCAGATGTGTGACAGGACGAGGCTGTAGCTGTCACTCAGCTGTCACGTTTGGCTTATTTTCAAACACAAAGTTTTTTTTTTCCTCCCTCTAACGCTCACAGTGACCAGAAAAGAGACCTGACCTCACGTCCCAACGGGACCTGGCTACACAAAGCAGGGGTTAGCTTGGGCCACGTTAGGCCAGATCATTGGCTTTGTTTCTACCCTCTATTGTCTGAAAGTCACTAACTCGTTTTTTTTTTACAGCAAGTACCTCAGCCTCTGAAAGCAGAACAGTTGCGTAGTTAGCCGTGAGCCCTCAGACGAGCGTAGTTGCAACAAAGTGGGATTAAAAACGATGGCCTAGAATGAAAGGATATTTGTAAGCTACCATTAAACTATGAACAGAAAAGGTATTGATCTGCTTGATCTGTAACTGTTCGCCTGTGTGTGTGTGTACTAGGAGGTGGACCGCATGGAGCGGCTCAACAATAGACTGCAGATGTACACGTGCCATGGCATGCCTAAGGTGCATCCACATCTCTCCTTCCACCATGACTCCTGGGAAGAGGAGGAAGAGGAGCCTGACCTGACACTAGAGGACAGCTGGCAACAGCTGCTAGAGAACCCAGAGGTAACACACACACACACACACACACACACAGTTTTCAGTACTATATAGTAGAAATTGCCAGTATTTATCTGTCAGAGTGTATAAAAATGTATTTTACGGTTATGTTGCGATATTTTTGCTATGGTGAAAGGAATTCTGGGGTTTAATTGAAGTGATGTGTTGCAGACTCTGAGCAGACGGCAGTTCCACCAGCAGGAGGCGATATGGGAACTGTTCCACACTGAAGCCACCTACATCAAGAAGCTGAAGGTCATCACTGATGTAAGGTTCAGGTTTACTTCTACAGTATGCTTTCAGTTTTCCCAACCCAGCTCTGTCTGTGGTACACGAGACACCTTTACTTGTTATTGCTCGACAGTCCAAGCCCAGTTCATCGTGTTGTTTTGTGTTGAGCCGCGTGCTGAAATGTTGCGCTTTGTGCTCCGTGGTGCAGCTTTTCCTGTGCGGCCTGCTAGACCTGCAGGATACCGGCCTCCTGAACGAAGTGGAACCAGCCAAGCTGTTCAATAACATCCAGGACCTGGTGCGAGTACACACGGCACTGTGGAGTCAGGTCATGTTACCGGCGCTGCGGAAAGCTCGCCAAGACCGGAGCGTGCTCGATCCGACCGATCTGTTCGAGGGCTTCCAAACGGTGAGTCTACACTCAGAGAGGGCACGGCGTACGATCCTGTTTCAGCGCCCTCGCGTTATTATTATTATTATTATTATTATTATTATTATTATTATTATTATTATGGTCGTAGTAATCGAGTCCGGTTCGGTTGTTAGTCATTGTGCTTGTTGGGTGAATTAGTAAGACTAGTTAGACAATCGATGTGGTGTTATTTAATGTTATCATTTATTTAACGTTCATGTAAGCTGGATTTTTTTTTTTTTTTTTGTACGTGTTAGTTTAAACCACAAAATCTACAGTAATGTGTATACTGCGAGTATGATTGCGTTAATGTTTTACCATGGTGTGTGTGTGTGTGTGCAGTTTGCGTCCAGGTTCCAGCCGTACCTGCATTACTGCATGGAGGAGGAGAGCGGTTTGGAGTACATGCGCACTCAGCTGAGAGACAACGAGCTCTTCAGGATCTACATCACAGTGAGTTCTCGCATGTGACTAAATCGCACTGCTTTGCATATCTGCGCAACTTAGGACAGTTACGCCTTCTACGTCAAGGCTTCTTTCACTTATTATTATTATTATTATTATTATTATTATTATTTTGCTGCAGCAGCAGCCAGGGATCCCTTTAACTGTACAGTAAATTCCACTGACCTCAATTTATTTTACGAACATAATCCAGACGCCGCTTAGCATTAGCGGTTAGCACGTTTGCCTCGCACCTCCGGGGTTGTGGGTTGGATTCCCACCTCCCTCCCTGTGCTTTGGGGGTTTCCTCCGGGTACTCCGGTTTCCTCCGCTAGTCCAAAGATGTGCAATGTAGGCTGATTGGCATGTCCAAATTGTCCTTAGCGTGTGAACGTGTGTGTGTGTGTACGTGGGTGTCCCCCGCCTCGTCATCCGAGTACCCTGGGATAGGCTTCAGGCGACCTCGTGACCCCTGTGTTAGGATAAACGGTACAGAAAATGGATCGGTGAATGGATGGAATCCAGATTCACTGTCATGTCTAGATTTTCTTTCGAGATTTTTTTCTTCTTTTTTTGTTTGTTTCAATCCTTGCTTTAATTTTCTGTTCTGCTTAATTGCGTGCAGTGGGCCGAGGGGAACAAGCAGTGCAATCGGTTGAAGCTGGCCGACATGCTGGCGAAACCACACCAGAGACTCACCAAATACCCCCTGCTACTCAAAACCATCCTGAAAAAAACCGACGAACCTGCAGCGAAAGACTCTCTCCTGAGCATGGTGAGGGATCGTCATGCACCACATCCTATAATTCGTGTATTTATTTGGTTAAAATTTTTGGCAGAAGAATATATTGGACTGTTGTTCACTAGGAAGATGTGCTCGGTCTCACGAATGAACGTTTGCGTGTTTGCTGCTCAGGTGGCGAGCGTGGAGCACTTCATCAACAGCGTGGACTCTCAGATGCTGCGGAGGCAGGAGCAGCAGAAGCTGACGGCCATCTCGGCTCGGGTAGAGAGCTACGAGGCGGTGGAGGGAGGCAGCGAGGAGGTGGAGAGGGTGAGACCACCTTCCTGAGAAAAAAAAAAAAAAAAGAATGTATTTCATCGATATTTGAAGATATCATATATTAGTAGTATTATTAGTAATTATGTGAATAAGTACACATAAACATCTTGCATGCTTGGAAATAAGCCTTTATATAATATAAATATCCTTTTTTTTAAACAAATATTTAAATTTAATCTAATATGTTCGACACAAAGGTGAATTGTTATTATTCTTCTGTGCTCAGATCCTGAAAGCGTTTAACCGCATCGACCTGACGGCTCCTATGATGGACGTGTCGTCGGAGGAGACCAGACAGCTCCACCTCGAGGGGGCGCTACGTATGAAAGAAGGCAAAGACAGCAGGGTGAGCGGCTGCAGTGTTTAGTTTTGTATAGCCTTTGAATGATACCTCTTCACCTTACGACAGCCTAATGAAGGAACGCATGCTGACCTTGCTAATGCGCGTCTGCTCTTCAGATGGAAGTCTACTGCATTTTGTTCACCGACCTCCTGCTCATCACGAAGCCCGTGAAGCGTTTAGAGAAGGTCAAAGTGATCCGGCAGCCCCTCCTTCTTCATAATGTTGTGTGCAAGGAGCTCAAAGACCCAGGTTAACACACACACACACACACACACACACACCCACATGCACGTACATGCTTGCAAACTTGTGCTTGAGCTCACTGGACTGGACGGTTGAAGATTGTCTAGAGACTGTTAATTAAAACATTAAAATTCCCACGAGATCAGCAGTTTCTGAAATACTCACATCATCCCACCTAGCAACCAGCGAGAGATGAGTAATAAGAGACACATATATATACACACACACACACACACTCACACACTCTCCCATTTGGATGTTTGATGTGAACATTAACTGAAGCACTTGACCTGTATTGCATGTGTTGTGCTGCTACGTGATTGGTCGACAGGAAAATCGCATAAATGAGCACAGGTGTTATTGTTAAGAATGTATTTATAATAATTGTCTAACCCGTTTAACATTTTCCTTACGTCTGTCATTCTTCCCGTAGGTTCTTTTGTTCTCATCTACCTCAACGAGTTCAAAAGTGCTGTGGCTGCCTACTCGTTCCAGGCCAACAGCGCCTCCCAGGGGCGAAGCTGGATCGACACAATCAGCACTGTGAAGGTTTGTGCTTACAGCGTGTCTTTCCATCCTGCACGGCATCTGGCTGTTTGTTTATTTATTTATTTATTTATTTATTTGATTGTTTGTTTGTTTATTTATTTATTTTTACCTCCCCAGACCCAGCTGCAGCGGCTGCGTGTCGAGGAGGCTCGACGGCACCAGGCTGGGGAAAAAACAAGTTTAGTGAAAGAAGAGGACGAGGATGGAGGCGAGCAGAGCAGTAACTCCACTTCCAGCTCTCCACGCCTTGGAAATAAAGGACAACTTAACACAGGGTACACTTTTAACCACCGGTTTAAAAATGTTTAAACCCCCCCACCCCACCCCCCCGTAGCCTAATAGATACACTACCGGTCAAAATTTCGGAGACACCCGACTGAAATGTTTTTCATGATATTAAAACCCATTTGATCTGAAGTTGTATGATTAAATGTTTGAAATCAAAATATTCATTTCTTTCATTAGAAGACTAACATTTTATTTACAAAAAGTATTTTTTTTTTAAATGGATGACTTTTGGAGCAAAATATTCCGACAGGCAGCCAATGAGAGTCCGGCGTAGGTGTGAACTCCTTTTAATACTGTTTAAAAACATCTCGGGGAAATTCCTCAAGAAATGAGTGTGTCTAAACTTTTGACCGGTGGTGTATGTGGGTTGAATCGTGATCAACAGTAAACCAGGTTTAATGGAAATTTGTACCGTATGAGGGTAGAGGAATAACGGGATTTGTCCTCCCTGCATACCTGAATTTTCGTCAGACGATTTCACAAACGGCTCTAAAATCTGCTTGTCTTCGTTTGAACTCGAGTACCCTTGAATCCAATGAAGTGCCTAAAATTTACGAATTCCCTTTTTCCACCTCAGGGACTCGGACGGCTCCACAGAGACGCTGTCTGTGATGGAAACCGAGGATTCCGGCGCGTGCTCGGACCTGCAAACCGATTCCGACACGGTACCGTCTTCCCTCCCCAGCAGCGCCGAGCCCCAGCCTTCCCAGCATGCCCTGGAGGGTCCAGTACTTGACCCAGAGTATCGCAGTCTGTCCATGGACAGTGCCTACGGCACACTTTCCCCCGAGTTGCTGCTGGATCTGCAAACTCGGACGTCCACCAGCGAGCAGGAGAGCACAGAGGAGGAGGCTGAGGGAGACGGGGCGGAGGTAGCGGCGGAAGAGGTAGCGGAAGCGGTAGTGGTGGAGGTAACAGCAGAGGTAGCGGCGGAGGACGAGGAGAAAGCGGGAGAAGAAGAGGAAGAGTCCGATGACAAGAGCTCCCCGGGCTCTCGAATTTCAGTAGCATCCCATCTGAAACCCAGGCGGCGTCCACCGGTGCAGTCTCGCACACACTGTCTCCAGAAGACTGTAAATAAGTGTCATTCAGAGGACAATCTGCTGCAGCGTGTCAACGGAGAGGACACGCAGGGCGCGGCCGAAGACGTTGCGCAGGGCTCGAATGCCCCTTACCAGCTGGGTCTGGAGTGGGCAGATGGGCTGGCACACAGCAAGAGCTTGACCGAACTGAACCTTGCTGACACAGAAATATCTCAGCAGAGGGAAACGGAGAGAACGCAGAGCGAGCGACTGGCGCACAGCCTGCCGTCCTATGTGTTCAGGAACACGCTGAGGCGGCGCAACTACAGAAGGGACAAAAAGAAAGGGAAAATGGACCACAGCGGCTCAGACGGAGAAATCGCACCCCCTGGATCTCAGGAAGGGCATTGTGGTGCTTCAGAGGATGAGACGGGCAGTGGGAAGATATCACAACAGCACAAGAAGCTCACGCTGTCACAGCTTTATAAAATACGCACCACACTGGTGCTGAACTCCACGCTCACAGCCTCGTAAGTAGCGTGTGTGCTTTTCGCTTTTAACAAAGTGTAACGTTGGTCAGTCTTAACAAGTGTATGCTTCTACTTCTGAATCCAATTGTAAAGCAACCGAAGAACAGTGCTCTGTAAATTAAATAGTATTATTATTATTATTATTATTATTATTATTATTATTGGTAGAAGTAATACTAGGATTAAGCATTAATAATATGAGTAGTATTGGTAGGACTAGCTGTAGTAGCAATACTATTAATAGTAGTAGTCATATTGAACATAGTAGTAGTAGTAGTACTACCATTATTATTTGTAGTAGTTTATTATTATTATTATTATTATTATTATTAACAGTAGTAGTAATGATAGTAGTGGTACTAATAGCCGTAGTATACTATTACTAATAGTAGTAGGAGGAGGCTTAATATTCTTAGTAGCAGTAGTATTATAAGTATTAGTGCTGTTAAAAGTAGTTGTACTAATAGCACTATTAGGAGGAGGAGTAATGGTAGAAGACGTAGTAGCAGTAGCATTAATAGCAATAGTAGTAGCAGGAAGAGGAGTATTAGTAGTATTAGTACTAATAGCACTAATAGCATTAGGAGGAGGAAGAGGAGTATTAGTAGTATTAGTACTAATAGCAATATGAGGAGGAGTAATAGAAGACGTAGTAGTAGTAATAGGAGGAAGAGGAGTATTGGTAGTATTAGTACTAATAGCAATATGAGGAGGAAGAGGAGGAGTATTAGTAGTACTAATAGCAATAGGAGGAGAATTAGTAGTACTAATAGTTCTAGGAGGAGGAGTATTAGTAGTAGTAGTACTAATAGTTTTATAGGAGGAGTATTAGTAGTAGTTTTAGTACTAATAGTTAAAGGAGGAGTGTTGGTAGTAGTAGTAGTAGTAGTAGTAGTAGTACTACTAATAGTTAAAGGAGTAGTAGTAGTAGTAGTACTATAGTTATAAGAGGAGTATTAGTACTATATTAGTAGTACTAATAGTTAGAGGAGGAGTATTAGGAGTAGTAGTAATAGTTAGAGGAGGAGGAGTATTAGTAGTAGTAGTACTAATAGTTTTATAGGAGGAGTATTAGTAGTAGTTTTAGTACTAATAGTTAAAGGAGTAGTAGTAGTACTATAGTTATAAGAGGAGTATTAGTACTATATTAGTAGTACTAATAGTTAGAGGAGGAGTATTAGGAGTAGTAGTAATAGTTAGAGGAGGAATATTAGTAGTAGTACTAATGGTTAGAGGAGGAGGAGGAGTAGTAGGAGTAGTAGTGCTAATACTAAGAGGAGGAGTATTAGTAATACTAATAGTTAGAGGAGGAGTATTAGTAGTAATAGTTAGAGGAGGAGTATTAGTAGTAATAGTTAGAGGAGGAGTATTAGTAGTAATAGTTAGAGGAGGAGTATTAGTAGTAGTAGTAGTAGTAGTAGTAGTAATAGTTAGAGGAGGAGGAGGAGTATTAGTAGTAATAGTTAGAGGAGGAGTATTAGTAGTAGTAGTAGTAGTAGTAGTAGTAGTAATAGTAGGAGGAGGAGGAGGAGTAGTAGTAGTAATAGTTAGAGGAGGAGTATTAGTAGTAGTAGTAGTAGTAGTAGTAATAGTTAGAGGAGGAGGAGGAGTATTAGTAGTAATAGTTAGAGGAGGAGTATTAGTAGTAGTAGTAGTAGTAGTAGTAGTAGTAATAGTTAGAGGAGGAGGAGGAGTAGTAGTAGTAATAGTTAGAGGAGGAGTATTAGTAGTAGTAGTAGTAGTAGTAATAGTTAGAGGAGGAGGAGGAGTAGTAGTAGTAATAGTTAGAGGAGGAGGAGGAGTAGTAGTACTCTCTCGCTCACGATAAGCAGAATGATGTGAACTGGTGTTCTTTTTATCTGATGTTTTACTGACGTCCTCTTTCTCCTCTCCCTGTAGGGAAGTGTAGAATCGACCACTTCGTCACTCCGCCAGCAGCACCACTCTCAGCCTGATAGGACTGACTTGCTTGCCACATGAATGCACTCTAACCAATGAGCAGAACTCATGAGCTTTTTGCACTTTTAAATAATTCACGTAGCTTTAATAAGGGGAGGAGCTAAGCTTTAGGAGGGAAAAAAAAGATCTTGAGCAAGATGCAGTACCTGGGGAAAATTCCAGCCCTGGTTTGGTCCACTTGTGCACTTGGACCCGATCAGTAGAGGAGGAAAGGACGGAGAGGAAGCTGACCAAGTTAAATCAGAGCACGTGGTTAAATAATGGCACCCTGGATTTCCAGAAATGTAACTTCACTGTTCATGTGAGGCGTTTCAAAAGAGTTCAAAGGCACACTTATCTCTCAATCACAGTGTTTTTGTTCAATCTTGACGCATTGTTCTGCTATGTCCTAAAATAAATACCTCCGATTTGTGCCCTCACCCCCTCCATTTCAGACTGTCCTGATGACTTTCCTGGTCACATGGTTCTCTCAGTGCTTATAATGCTTACTATGGCAACAAGTGTTCCTCCAGCTGCCAGATATGTGTTGGGAAAAGAGAAAGCCATACGGAAAGAGGTTCGCCTCTCTGACGAAAAAGCAAAACCAAACATTTGAGAAATCTGTTCACACGTTCAGTGTTTCTTTTTGTGTGTGTTTGTGAATGTTAATGCGAGTGTGTGAGGTTGACTGTGAACATGTAATGCCATCAAGGGTGAGTGTGTGTGTGTGTGTGTGTTTATGCAAATCATGACCTTAAATACACACTGAAACCATAAATAACTATTTGAAGATGGCACGGTAAATAACTAAAACACGTGGACCAGTATTAACAGTAAAGCAGCAGTGATTGCTTATTCAGTGTGTGTACGTTATAATCAATACGGTCTCATTATCTCTGCCAAGTTAATACGCGAGAGTAGCTTCTTTCTCTTTAGTATCAACGATATGAGCGGAACCGAAACTAGAGATCGTCAGGATTCCATACGCGACGCATAGAAAGTGACGAGCGAATTTCTTTATCCTTTATTAAACTTTGTCATGAGGTTTTTTTTGCTTTAAGACTGAAGGGCGTGGTCAGGTTTTACGTTCTGAACTAACTGGGAGAAAGGTCCCCAGAAAGGCTTTACTCTCGAGCTGTGTAACACTGCAGTGTTCTCGACATGCATCTCCCACTCGTTTTGGATCTAACGGAGACTCGCCTGATCGCAGATCAGCACTTATTCGGAACCACTTTAGGAATTTTTGGAGCTAATTCAAGACACTGAACGTATAATAACAGTATTTGGGTTTAGACTGAATTGCCTGGTTTCTGCAAGCCTCGCATTAACATTAGGGTTATTTATGGAAATAATGAACAAATGGCCTACGATTCTTTTACTAAACCAAATCCTTATAAATGTACTATTTGTAAATTTGCCCAAAAATTAATATTGTGCATTAATTGTTTACTTCTTAGTTGTTGTTTTTTTTTGTTCATAATATTTATTAAGCTTGCTTTGTTTTTATATATGAAACATTGGTTGGTAAATGTACTGTTTATTTCATGACTATTTTTGTTGTTGTTGTTGTCGTTGTTTTTCAGGTTTAATTTGTTAAATTGTCATTTGTTTAATTAAGAGGTTAATCTGCTGAGAACCAAAATAACCTTGTTCCCAGTGTTGGGGAAATGGTCCTGTGTGTAATAAAAAGGCATCTGATCTTATTTTCAGCTTTAGTTGATTTATTTATTTATTTTATTTATTTATTTTGTGATGTTATGCGTGTTTAAAATGAAGAAAATCTCAGGTGCAACTGATCGACTTCCACTATGTCATTGTCGGTGCTGAGAAGGAATCCCATTTCCTGCAATAATTAAAGAATCTCTCTCTCTCTCTCTCTCTCTCTCTCTCTCTCTCTCTCTCTCTCTCTCTCTCTCTCTCTCTCTCTCTCTCTCTCTCTCTCTCTAAGTAACACGTTCAAAAGATGGCCTGTGGTCTCTCTGAAGCCTATAGCAACATCCCAAATATCTTAACACTCCACTCTGTTCTAAACGTTTAGAATGGGAAACGGGTATAAATGCCCATATTTGGGTGATCACCTGCTCCCGTGGTTTGTCTGACCTCCTCATGTGTTGATAACCAATCCACCTTCTACATGGGGGGTGTGACAGAGAATGGAACGCAATCAATCAATCAATAAACAGCTGACCAGCCCAAACAGAGGGAAATGGAGTGCCCCAGCGGGAAAACTCCCAATACCACCAGGGGCAGGGAATATCGCCTGAATGCCATATGACCGTGTTTCCTCTAAATACCGTCGTCATACAGGCGCCGCTCACCTGGTCCCCACTGATTCAGAGTGACAGGAAACCCTTGCGGTTATCCGGTGTTTAGTTAGCAGCTGCACAGACTTCCTGGAGCAGTCTGCCTCTATGGAATACCAATAACCGGGAGAAAACAATACTCGTCGAGTGGCATGTCACGGTAACTAACGTGTCCGACTGCCTGCAGGACATGTAACAATGTCCATTGTCGTGGGCTAGGCCATGTTTAGACTGGTAACATTTCTGTCTCTCTCCTCCATGATGGACAAACAGCTGGTCTGGAACATGTAGTGCCAAAGGTTGCAGAGGAATTCTCTCAGTGGTCAGCAACCCCCTTCCTTCCTACAGGTTTCAACTCAAATCTCCTACCCCTATTTCAGTCGATTAAGATCTTTTTAAGGCGGCGATTAGATGGTCAGGTGGGCACGATTATGGTTCGAGAAAGTCTTCAGGAAGGTCCATGAACAGGGCTGGTGACCACTGCTCTATAGGTTCACTTTCATTGAACGTTGGGAAGACTGGTGAACGAGATTGAGAGAGGCTCTGAGCAGAAACGCGCGCTCCGAAATCACACGCGCTTCAAGCAATGGCCACCGACACGTGCTCGACTAGCTTATTCCCAAGGCATGCACTTCTCCTACTCTTTATTGCTGAAGACTCGGGTCCGAGTCTACCTTTGTTGAGTTCGAGTCGAGACCAAGTCCAGACGGGCCAAGCGTCATGCTTTATTACTGCTTTTAATCTGTCTGTGAATCAACAAACTCATTTCTGAACACAGCTCTGTTCTTCTAACTTTATTTTTTCTTCATTTTAATTCCTAAGATGAATAAAATCATCCCTCTCAGCAGGGTTTATGACATTTATTACATTCCACATTGTACTTCAACTTCAAGACTGACACAGACAGCAGCAGGATTATTAGCCTGCGGTCACTTTAAGACCTAATGCACAGATCCGATATACTGTACCGACACACCTCCGATTGTTTATTTCTTACAGTATAAAAGTTCCGAGTCCATGTCGAGTTCCGGTACAAATTTACCCGAGTGTGTAACAAGTCCGAGTTTGCTCAGAATTGGACTCGAGTCAGAGTTCGGGATAGAGTACCCCAACGCTTGAAAATCCCATTGAGGAGAAGTCATGGAGGATCACTCGGACACACCAGCGGTACACATTCACAGGCCTGCAGGTGAGCATGGAAAGATATCCATCCATCCATCCATCCATCCATCTTCTACACCGCTTTATCCTTTTCAGGGTCACGGGGAAACCTGGAGTCTATCCCAGGGAGCATCGGGAACAAGGCGAGGATGGAAAGATATCTTCTATAGCAAATACTCATATGGTCACTTTGGGACTTTATTGGTAAGTCTTGGCATGAAGAACAGTTTATGTTTTGGCCAGAAGGGTTAATGAAATACCAAACCGAGAATGAGTCTATGAACGTTCTCAGTGTTTTGTATTACTGTGCTTCCTGTGAGTGTATCTGTCACTTAATTACAACTGCAGCTGAAGACCTGTCAGCGTATTTAAAAAATCTGACGCAATCGGACGAGTCCGGTTTCTCGTTCTCTTGTCTAAGCGACACCGAGTGAAAAGTCGGCTGCTTTCTTGCATGGCACTGATTTCTAGTCTGTACTGTAAGCGGGTCAAGGTGTGTTTACAGGGGATTATATCAGCTAATCGGTGGATTACAGCATGTTGACTCCACACAAGGCCATAAGTCTGATGGGGGGGAAAAAAGGTGGCATTTTGGCCTGCAGGATTTTTTATTATTATTTATTTTTTACCCCTTAATCCCTTCTCAACTCCCTCATGCACACATCTGGCCCTGCATGACATACAGATGTAATCCTGCATTTTGGTACCATTTTATTATGCTTCATAAATACTATGCTGGATTTTAATTATGAAAATGCAGCTTTCTTCTTGACCTCAAAAGTAATTATGAACTCTGGTAGGATTAGCTGTGTGTGTGTGTGTGTGTGTGTGTGTGTTGTGTTATGTTTGTACTTGGAGAGCAAGTATGTTTAAGCATGTTGATTTTGACTAACCTATTTATATTATTATTATTATTATTATTATTATTATTAATAATAATAATAAACTTTATTTTATTTTATCGCCTTTAAAAGCAGCCTTTCAAAGCGCTGTACACAAAATAAGCAGTACACAGAATTTTAAAAAAAAATAATGATAGATAAAAAAATAAATAAATAAAATAACAACAATAATAATAAATGTTGTATTTTATATTATTTCTTTGTTTTAATGATATGTATATTATATTCTATACATTTATACCGCCGTATATTTTCTGCCATGCTGCTTCTTGAGTGGGAAGGGGACGAATCTGAATTTCAGGAGGTTCATTTAAAATAAATAAATAAACAAATAAATAAATAAATGCGGATGTTTGGTTTTCAAACGGATATATTTCAAAACTGTCAATTCAGTTCTCTTCATTAAGAATTCAAAAGGATTTTATCATTCTTTTTTTTTTTTTGTTTTTTTTTAACGCTGCAATACTTCCAGTGCTGCTTTCAGTGTTTCACATCCCGCTTCTAAACT